>NC_092128.1:86189440-86492470 GCF_043159975.1 Macaca nemestrina | reverse complement strand
ATCAGATTTGTCACTGGACAACCAAGTTTATTGGTTTATATACTGGACAACCAAGTATATAACAAATAACCAAATGCTTATTCTTATCTAATCAGCAATGGCCAGAGGTATAGGGCTCCCTAGATAACGTTGCTCTGTAAGCTGATACTCTGGAACAGACGAACTCTGAAAAAGAAGCATAGAAAATATAAATGAATTGACTAGCACATTAGCAACATGTTCTTTCCTTAACCACCCCTCAAAACCCAAATTAATATCTCAAGAGAACCATCAATCTCTCCATAAATAACAGTAACTGATTAGGTAGTCATAAGGTGTCAGAGTGCTATTCACTCTTCTATTGTTATGCCAAGAACAGCTCATTGTTCACTTTTCATTAGTCTTCTATTGTGTTACTATCAACAGCTTAACAACTTTATTAGAAATTATAATAACACTGATCTAGTACCTATTCAGATTACATATTCAATTCAAGGGAAGAATAAGTGTAGAGGAATGGCAATTTGATAAGAAAATACTCAGAATTAAAGAGAAATTGGGAAAATGGTTCTTTGTTCTGTAATCAACTTCTGTCACCACTTGCCTCACCCTTCTGGGAGAGGGAGGGGCTTTCCAAAGCCAAGTCCGAATAGGGTTTCAGTACAATTTTTCCAAGACAAAGTCAGACATTGACGGTATCGAATCCAATGATACCTTCCTTTTTATTGGTGCTTATAGGAGTCTTTGACCAGCCACATATCCAAACTAACATACAAGGAAAGAACAATCATTTCATCATTCATTCCACATTTGAATAGAATGTATACATTGAACATGCAGCATCCTCTGCCCTGGCAGCTGTGGACGGAAGCGATATACAAATTAAATGGAAGGCCAAGCCATTTCATTATTCCTCCTGAAAAAGTCAAGAGTGGAGATGGCCAGGTCTAGCCACACATTAGAATCAGATGAGAGTTTTTATAGCCTACTGTTGCCCAAGATCTACCCCCAACCAATTTAATCAGAATCATTGGTTGTGGGTCCACACATTGGTATTTTCTTTCAAAAGTTACCTTGGAGATTCTAATCTGTAGCCAGGTTTGAGAAGCATAGGCTAGCCCTTGGGGAAATAATAGTTATTAAGAACACATGGGAAGCAGATTTCAGCCAGCTGGCTGTACTTCTCCAAACTTAAAAAAGAAAAATGAAAAAGAAAAAAAACACAACTGGAGGAAGTCAGGAAAATCCTAAGTGTTGAAGAAACCATGGAAAACAGAGCTAAGTGTGCAAGCTTCTTGCTTCATAGAAGGGCTGCCACTTGCAGTTTCTAAAGTTGTGCTCCCCACCTCAGGCATGGGGGCAGAGGACACTAAATTCAAATTGATCACACACTTTGTTTAAACACAAAGGACAAACATGGAATATTATTCTTACTGGGACATTGTACATAGCTAAGATTTAGTCCTAAATTAATGCTATTGAGACTGACATTTTTCAGGAGCTGTTCTTGAGCTGTAAGGGGAAGGAGCCCTGAATGGTAATTGTCACCTGGTGTCATGGTGCCATTCCTTCAAAAACTGGCCTCAGATAAGTCTTTTAATCAAACTACTTCTCAATTTCTTTGTTTCTAAAGTTACTGAGTTGATCTGACTGTCTACTCAAACATACCTTCATTTATTCAATGAACTGATAGTGAGAACTATCTCTTATCAGGCCTTGTCTTCAGTGCTTTCCTTCTAAATGGATCGCATGTGCTTTCTGCCCATAAATGTCTTACAGTCTATTGAATTTCAAGTACGGGGTTATGGTACAATGTGAGTTGGACATGTGGGGAGTTAAAGAGAAGGGTTCAAGAGGTCAGGAAAGATTTCTCTGTGGGGTTTTATTTTAGTAGGTATTAAAACACAAATGAAGATGTCCTAAACATGTGAGATTGGTAGGTAGGAGTGGGGAACAGGAAAGTGAAAGCGCAAAGTCTTTAAAAGAACTGTCATGAATCCAGTGTGACTAGATTTCAGGTTGGAGATGGAGAAGTGGAGGGATGAAGTACCATCATAAAGGAACATTGTGGAAGGCCTGTGTATATTTTTATGCACTGATGATAGGATAAGGAGATTAGAAAAATCAATCTACTGTGCAAAGGGAGAAGAATGGTGACACTGAAATTAGAGATTAAGTTAGGGAGTAAAGTAATAGCCCAGAGGAGAAATTATGATGGCCTAAATAAGAGCCTTTGGGGGCATACTATTCTATGTTAGAGAGCAAGAATGAGTGAAAAAATGAACTCACAACCTCTAAAAATGAATACCTTTGAAGTGTTTTTAAATGTATAATAAATGCTATTTTCATAGTAATTCTACTTACAAAGAAATATGTAAGTATTTAAAACTTTGAGGCCAAGTTTTCATTGTCTTTCATTAACCACCAGTAAGAAGATTATATTAATATGAGAATGACTAAACCTATAGGGATATTCACTTAGAGTACTGTGTTCGAAGATACCCACAGATTTCTACACAGTTATATACATCTTTACTTATCTCATCTCTAATATAGCCCTGGGGATTTTCAGAAAAGAGCATGTAATGTCAACTTTGTACTTAAACTGTAAGCATCAAACCCTTGGGAACTATCAAGTTATCAGTCTTTACTACTGAAAACATAACAGGATTTAAGTAGAGCTACTCTAAATGGTTCAGATTACATTTAGGTAATATTTTGAATGAGATGAAGACAGAGAGATTTTCACCCAAGTGACTAGTTTAAATTGCCTACATTTGTGTACCAGATTTGTGTGTGTGTGTGAAGTCAACTAAGGGTATAAAAATTTTCTTTCCAAAAAAGAAAACGGTCTCTATGTTGCTGATATCCAAACAAGTACAAACTAAATATTCTTTCTCCCTAAAAGAAAAAAAAAGAGGAATATAATTTGTGGTTCTTTAAAATACTTCCTAAGGTTTTAAAAGAAGAAATTGACCAAATAGAGCTTTATGATTTAACAAATATTATTTTTGTTTCATTTGTAATCTCTAATGGAGGTTACATGTAAAAAAACCTCGAGGCACACAAATAATGTTTACATATTTTTACTATTTATGCTTATAAACAATTCTTTTTTTCGAATCATTAGAGTAGATCCAAATGCCACAGCCAATTAAGTTACCCATAGAAGCATTTGTGCTTCATCTTGGAAACATGCTTGCTCCTCAGCCTCACCATTTGCGCTGATTCTCAAGTTTGCGTGGTCTCTCCTGCTTTTCCATTTGGGTGGTAGACATCTTTGGCCCCAAAAGGACATTTATTTCAAAATGCTGAAATAATTTTTCTGCTTCTGTCAGAAGAGGAGGAGGAAGAGGAAGAAGAGGAGAGAAGGAAATGAGTGAGCGTGGAGCCAACTGACTGTTGGTTTTGGACAGAGAAGCTTATACCACATACTCATGAGAGACTGTAATGTCTTTTAACTAAAGCAGGGCTGCAAGGTAAAACAGAATGTTGCGTTTTCCATTTCACAGACTCCAAACCAAACGACTACACCAAAACATCTTGTGATAATGCTTTAATGATTTAGTAATGTGTCATTTCAATCATTTCCATTTCTGCAAGAGAAAAATAAAGACTAACCCTCTAGACTTTTAAATTTCAAGCTCAAATGGGTGCTAGGATAAAAGAAGTTTTCTGGACCTTAGGATACCATGAGAAAGTCAGTGAAACAGGAAGTCATAAAATTATCCACTGCATGAGATAGCAACACAGTTAGAAGGGCATAGACAAATTATGGGCATTATATTTTCCTGGAGAACATATTTGTAGTGATGAAAAGAAAATGAACTTTGAGATAGTAATTAGCTTAGGAAGCTGTAGTTTTTTCTATGCCACATAAAAATAATGATTCAAGGACTATGGGATTATATTATTTTGGTTAAGTAGAAATCCCCTATATAATTTATTATGAGGACATAATAAAAGTATAAAATGATGAATCCAAAATAAAATGTTTCATATATTAAACACAATTATATATTGTTTCAGAAATTGTTTTGGTTATTTACAATCAGAAGCTTTGTTTTAGAACTCGGTTTTCCCTTGCAGTTTGAACTGTGACTGGTAGATGGCGCTGTCAGGGTGTGATTCATTGTTACATATTAAAACATTCCTTCCTCTTTTCTTAGAAATTCAAAAACCAGTTTCTTATTTGCAGTCTGCTGGGGAATGTTCTTAGCTAGAAAACATACCGAGAATTATTTTCTAGAAAATTCTCAGAAACGTCAATATATTTTGTAAATTACTTTTGGTTGTTTATTGTTCTAGATAATTGTCTATTTCTGTTCCTGACAGACTCTCACTTCTCCAACACTTAAGCATATTTTCCAATTATCCTTTTTTTAACTTTTTATTTTTCCCCACATTTAGGTCTTTGTGATGAATCAGAAAGATCTTGGAAGCAGAGGTTCTTTAGGGAACAAGACCCTTCGAGTCTGTAGCTATAAACTTATTCTTTTCTAGTGCAACTTTTCCATTCCAGAATGTCTAAACCTTGATTTAAAATCGTGCAGTGCTAAAAAATGATAATAAATTGTGCGGCAGAGGATTTCTTTTTCTCATCTTAAATGGTGACATCGATTTTGTTCACTTGCTTGAGAGGTTAATGAATGATTTCAAAACATAGTAAAAGAGATTCTGAAGTTCCTAGGAAAATCAGGTAATTCAGAAGGAAAAAAAAAAAAAAAAAAAAAACCATGAACAAAACAAGGAAATGTATCTTTCAGGTTCAGTTTCCTTAGTGTCGTAGTGGTGGAGTCAGCCATTTTTATGGTTCAGTCAACACAAGTTCAAAACATCTGACCACTGGAAAAATAGGGATTTTCCACATCTACATATTATGGGACATATCTTGAATAACAACAACAACAACAATAATACACTTCTTAGACGTTTGTTCCTAGATCTACTCTGTTATGAATAATTGAAAGTTACACGGAGGAGTTATGCCCTGCTGTTTTATATTCTAAATGTAAACTACAAAAGTTTTAAAAATGTACAAATATAATATTTTGCAAAACGATTTGGTTCAGTGGATTAAAAAAATTGACAGTTTCTCATGCCCATTTTCTGGTGGTTATAGCTGAAAATTTCCATAAAGGCCATCTAAAATGTTTAGTTTTTAGATTGACATTTTATGTTAAAAGTAAATAAGGGATATTCTTAAAGGTAATATCTATGTCTTCTCTTTTCTCTATAAACCTCACATGGTATTTAATGCAGGCCATGCATAAATCTATAATATTATAAAACAAAAATAACTGAATATTGTTACTTTTACTTTAAAGTTCAATACTATGAACACTATATTTTTTCCTTGCTAAAATAAAGAGAAGAGAAAAGGTAGAAACATTCAAAAAATTATATTGTCTAAATTAAATATATCATTAGAATATTTTCTTTACCTGCAGAGGTTACTTTTCTTTCCCACTCAAAATACATTGTATTATCTGGATGTGTGCTTAGTCAAATATATCATCTTTAGCATCTGCTATGTTGACAGAAATGTTTTACAGTGTGAAATGGTGGTTCATATTTATTGCTGAGAATTGTATAGAAGTTAAATTCCCTTAGGGAGGCAAGAATTTGGGAACCCAAATATATATCCTCTTGCATCAGAACGCAACTGTGGGAAAAGAATGAGACAGTCTATGCTTCTTTGTTTACAGAGAGCCGTAATCTTTTGACCAGATTTTAAATCAAGTCAATGACTTTCAGTTACCCATTATGTTTCTTTTTCTTCTTTTTCTATTGTAATATCATTTTTTATTTTCGTGAGGAGGGGAGATGATCAAAATTATTTCAAGACTGTTTGAACATTTGTCATCTTGATATAATGGCAATTGTAAATCATGCACGTAGAGAACATTCGTATCTGTATCAATCTCAATATCAAAACCCGAAAGAGCTTTTCTCCTTCAATCATAATAATAAGCATTTTACAAACACTCTGATTTGGTCTGTTTACCGTTATTTGTCTTTATAAAAGGAGACTTACTGTTTGGAATATTATTTGACTAAAATAAGAGTCTTTTATGTTCTAATTAGTTCAAGAAAATCTTTTTTATGGTTTACTGTATCAAGTATAATGTTGAAAATATTAATATTACATCGTTAAGGGGTAATGGGAAATGCCCAAATATCTTTGAACCAAACTTTCTTACACTAAAATATTGTATTTAAAATATTCCAAATTTAAAATCAAAACAAATAATTAGAATATGACAAGAAGTCAAAAATTCAGCTTAGTGATTCTAACTGCCCACTGGTATTTCTTCAACTTATCAATATTATTTTGCCTCAATCCATTCCTTTTTTTCTTAAAATAAACTCAAATTTTATGAGTCATTTAAATTAAAATACATATCTACAAATGGTCAATATTACATTATTATATTTCTGTGACAATGTAGAGAGATTTAAATTACATGGGATAGTAATTATAGATGTGAAAATTTACTTTATATATAATAATAACATTACAATAAGACAATAACAACATTTCTTAGTACATGAAGCTGGACTCAGAAGTAAATTTTGTTGTTGTGTTTTTCAAATGCAGGCTTGCTTTCTTCAAGTTAAGGAGGCATAGCGTGAATTTAAAATAAATGTTATAGAAACTGAATGAGAAAAAATACTCTCCAGATTATATAATTTTCTGTTTATTATATCTATGGCAGAAGATAGCACATCCAATTGAAGAAGTCATATTAAATCAATAGTGGTGATTACAATAATTGAAATTCATTCTTTGCCATCTTCTGGAAGAGAATATTAAGCCTTTATATATCTTGAAAAAATTATAATTTGAATACACATTTTAATGCCACTCATGTTCAGATAATCACTAATTGTAAAAACCTATGTCTTGCTACTCTCTGCTTGAAAATTGGAATACATCCTCATAGTGCTTAATAAATACTTGCTGAGCAGACAAAATCAATGTTGTCACTGGTGGTTGTATTTCCGACCTGACCCACAGTGTTCTGGTTAAGCTATGGATCGTGCATAAAGAATAACTCTTGGCCTAGCATTGCCAAAAAATTATTAAACGTAAGACAAATTCAGACAAAATCCCAAATTCAGATGACACCTTCACACTTCAGCCGTGACTCTGGACTGAGAAAACTCTGCCCGGTTGCAGTACTTGGTATTGTATGAGCTCTGAGCTCCTGTTGGGAGTTCCATGTCTGGACAAGTGGTCTTGGTGGCCAGGAGAAAAAAAAAAAATGCAGATCGAAAAAAAAAGTCCTGTTAAGAGCACACTTCTCTGTCCTGGAATCGCCTATCCCAGTTGTGTTTCTCCCAAGTCTGAATTTGGCTGCATAATTACCTTCTTCTGGCTGTGCCTGCTCCCATCAAACTCTGATATTCTCTCTTCCCTGCTATGAACAGAAAATGAAGCAACAGCTTCCTTCCATCTCTTCTTTTCCTGAAGGGAGAATGAAGAAACCCACTCAAGTTTTAAGGAATCTTCATAGCCATTAACAAATAGAAAGAAAAGCTGTGAAGAGGGCTCCATTTTTATCTTTCTCTGTTTTTCCCCTTTTCCCCCTTTGCCTTCTCCTTTGATAATCTACAGACACAAAAGCACACAGGAATAATAATTATGAGACATGCAGAAACTTGCAGTTCAGTTCCTGCGAGGAATCCTATATACTGAAACGCACTCAACCAGCAGCAACTCTCTAATCATTTCCTTTTATATCTAGGAGCATCACTCTGAAGGAAGAATGATAGACTGAGATACATATTCTCAGGGGAGGTGGGAGGCAGGAGTGTGATATCTTCACCTTTGTCATGCCCTTTCTCTCTCACTATCTGTCCAGACACAGTAAATCCTGCCCTTGACCAGAATTAAGATGAAGTAAGAAATGTGACCATCCCAGAAATTAGATGAAGTGAGAAAAGTAACCAGCCCAAAATTTAGATGACCTAAAAAAGAGATGACTAGGGCTAAAGGGAATGCAATGTAAATGTAGTGTGTGTGTGTGTGTGTGTGTGTGTGTGTGTGTGTGTGTGTGTGTAAATGTAGATATTCTAGAAAACATCAGATTTTGAAGTAATGAGATAGAAAGCAATCAAATGTAATAGCGGGAAAAGGTCTGGAAATCCCCTGAAATATCATTTTGGAAGGGGGTAAGATTTTCCAAATTCTTACGCTGAAAAAAAAAAAAAAAGCTAGTAATTCTTAGTGACATTTAGGTTTAGGAGACATCTTTAAATTAGATTGATGCAAACTGACACTGTGTCTCCACTTTTAATTGTGCATTGATTTCCTTCAAATAATTACCTTTATTGTTTGTTTGTTTTCAGACGCATTAGATACTCTGCCAGAATGGTCGCCAAAAGTTTCAGAAGTGTGCTAGCTTCCAAGAATAACACAAAACTTGTAACACGACATGTCAACATAAAACAATGGATGTGCATATTGGCTAAACCAGGATATATATAACAATAGCCAAACACTGTTCACTTGAAAAATTCATGATTTCTCCCATGTCATAAATTTGAGTTTTATTTCTAAACAATTTTATTTCCATCTTTACTTTTCCATACTTTCAGCTCTAACACTGCCCCCAATTCTAAACTGACTTCTGTAAAAGAAATTCATTAAATGAATTCTTATAGTTAATCCCAGTAATACAGAATCCCATTCATGCACTGAAAGTGTGTGTTGTTTTTTTTCCCCCCCCGCTCTTAAATAAATTCTATAATTCAGTTTAAGAAATACAAATCTTGGGCCAGGTGCGGTGGCTCAGGACTGTAATCCCAGCACTTCGGGTGACTGAGGTGGGTGGATTGCTTGAGGCCAGGAGTTTGAGACTAGCCTGGCCAACACGGTGAAACCCCGTCTCTACTAAAATACAAAAATTAGCTGGTTGCGGTGGCGCATGCCTGTAATCCCAGCTAATATGGGAGGCTGAGGCAGGAAAATTGCTTGAACCCAGGAGGCAGAGTTTGCAGTGAACCGAGATCGCACCACTGCACTCCAGCCTGGGTGACAGAGTAAGACTTCATCTCAAAAGAAAAACAAAACAAAACAAAACAAAAACAAATCTCACAGTACCAATCTTTCAATCTGTAGATTTACATCTAAGAAGTAACATCAGTCTATTCTGGTCTTAGAATTACTGCCATTCAATCTACTGCTAGTCTTACAACAGTAATAATAAAAATCATTCTAAATAAATTATCACAATAATACAATGTCAATGAAAGGAATATTAAGCCAACTCCATATGGCTTCAAGTGGAAATTTGTCACAGATCAATAGTCTAACTTATTTTTACCATAATTTCTATCGTACATAATACAGTGTGTATGTGTGTACATACATATGTATGCATGTATGTGTGTATATATATGTACACACACACACACACACTGCATTGTGTGTGTATATATATATGCATATAGATATAGATATAAAGGCTGCTTCACTGCTTTACATTTCTCTCATAGTACAATGGCTCCCCTAAGAGGGTTACAGTATTCCATTGACTGCTCTGTGAATTCATTTGCTGTGAGTTATTTCTGGCCAGCGGAAAGCACGCAGTTACCTTTTGGGTATCGTTCAAGTAGGCACTCTATGATTTTACCAGAGGTTTTTCCTGTAGAAATAAATCTATGTATTATTTGTCTAGTCAAAAACAGAGCATGCTGACATGGGATCAGTGGGAGATTGGAAAATGGATCTGGGTTGAGAAGAACGAGTAAGAGGGAATGTACTTAACAATACACCCCGGACAAAAAAACAAAATATATTCTTTAAAGTTATGGAAATAATGTGTGTATGGAGCAATTTGCAGGAAAACCTTAATCAGTTTAATTCCTCTACACAAGTACTTAACTCTCTTCTGTGTATGATGTAATTTTGTTGCCATTTGATTTCCATTCCCCTCATTAATTATTATATTTCACCACTTTTTTGTTTTGTTTTGTTTTGTTTTTCTTTTGAGATGAAGTCTTACTCTGTCACCCAGGCTGGAGTGCAGTGGTGCGAACTCGGTTCTTTGGCCTATTTGTTAAATTAGGTTGTTCATTTTCTTATTGTTGAGTTGTAAGAGTTATTTTTGTATTTTGGATAACAGTCCGTCTGTTAAGTCTTAGGCAAATATGTTCTCCCAATCTGTGGTTATCTTCCCCTTCTCTTGACAGTATCTTTCACAGAGTAGAAGTTTTTTATTTTAATGGAGCCCCCCGTTTATCAGTTATTTCTTTCATGGATCTTGCCTTTTGTGTTGTATTTAAAAAGTTGTGATCATGCCCAAGATCATCTAGAAGTTCTCTGTTATTTGCTAGGCATTTTATAGTTTTGTATTTTAAATGTATGTCAATGGTCAGTTTTGAGTTAATTTTTGTGAAGGGTATAAGGTCTGGTTCTAATTTTTTTTTTTTTTTTTTTTTGCATGTGACATAGTAAGGTGGAATTTTTTTTTCTGTTTTGGGTTTTTTGCTCATTTGTTTGTTTTAGAGTGATGAGGTCTTACTTTGTTGTTCAGGCTGGGCTCCACAGATTCCCAAATAGCTGGACTACAGGCACGAACTCTGGTGCCCAGCTTAGTAGTAAGGTTTTAAGGTTTGTTGGTTTGCCCTGTCTTTTTATGACTAAAAACTTTATAAATTATATTATATTTATTTTAGAAATACAATGCAGGCTGGGTGCAGTGGCTCATGCCTGTAATCCCAGTACTTTGGGAGGCCGAGGCGGGCGGATCATGAGGTTAGGAGATCGAGACCATTCTGGCTAACACAGTGAAACCTCGTCTCTACTAAAAAATACAAAAAAAAAAAAAATTAGCTGGGCGTGGTGGTGGGTGCCTGTAGTCCCAGCCACTTGGGAGGCTAAGGCAGGAGAATGGCATGAACCCGGGAGGCAGATTCATGAGTGTGAGCCAGCTTGCAGTGAGCCGAGATCATGCCACTGCATTTCAGCCTGGGTGACAGAGCAAGACTCCGTCTCAAAAAAAAAAAAAAAAAAAAAAAGAGAGAGAGAGAGAAAGAAAGAAATACAGTGCAAATTTAACCTTAGCTGTAACTACCAAGGACAAATAATCAAGAATTATAGGTACCACAATGTCTATGAAAAGAAAACCCTATATAAAGGCATTTGATAAGTATACAAAACTTTCATAAAAGTAAAAAGAAAACACTCTGTAAACATTTCCCTATCACATTTTAAATTATATCTTACGGGAATTTTATTGAATAGTAATTTATTATTAGTAATTAATTATTAGACAAATACATACCTAAACCTAAATTTAAAAATGCTGTCTCTAAACAGAGTGGCATCATTTCTGTAATAAAATCCAAGCCATTGCTTTTATGAAATGATGAGAGAAAGGAAGAGGAGGGAAGATAAACATCAAACTTGTTCAGCCTCTAATTTTAACAATGTCTGTATCAATCACTGTGTACCCACTAAAAACACTACTGCTAAAGTATTCTAAATCTAGGGGCTTACTTTAGAAGGTTACTATGTATCCCTTCAATGTAAAAAACACTCACTTATCTTAAAAGGAAGTGTGATAGGAAGAGCTTTTAAGAGTTATTGTTTGATACTGTGATAGGCAGATAATGTCCGTTTCACTGTGCATTCTTAGGATGGAAAGTCAAAAGTTGTGGCATGTGTGTTCGTGTGTGCATATATATGCTTTTTTTAAGGTATGTGTATGATGGGAGGTGAGTAGATAATTTTTTCCCAGGATTTTACAAACTGCATATTTACATCTCTTCCTAAATCAAGCACAACAAGAAAAGTGTATCAATGTAGGTTTATTTTGTAACAAAGGTACCATTCTCATGCTGGATGTTTAGTAGTGGAGGAGACTGTACGTGGAGGAGTGGGGAAGGAGAATATAGGAATTTTCTATACTTTCTTATTAAATTTGCTGTGAACCTAAAATTACTTCAAAAAAATTACTCTAAAAAAATAAAGTCTATTTAAAAAAACCTTAAAAACACACAAACAAAAAGCCTTAGTAAAATGTTTTCTCTTAAGGAACGAAGTAAATCAAATTACATTAAAAAAAAATAAAGTAGCCATAAGTCACCTTCCTGCCTAGGTCTCTAAGTACTTTTTAGCTGGCAGCTCATAACTGCTATGTCCTTGAAGGCTTGTCAATACTTGCCAGGAATTTTTATCGATCGTCACCATAATAACTATTGAAGTCAATTATAATGCTTAACTTTTATTTTACAGATCAGAACATGAATTAATTTCATACCATTATATGTAGGACTAATTCTTAACTTTTGGCAATGATGGGGGGAAAGGAATAAAGCAGATCTTGCAATCCACATATTCTCTGAAGCTTTCACACTAATTTCAACCTTATATTCTATTAAATAATTTTTTAGAGGTGATAACCAAGATTGGGCAAATCTGTCCAATTTATGCCTATTGTTGCATTATTGGAATGCTAAGTATGTGGGAATTATTTCTAGCTTAGTGCTCAAGATCATCGCCAAGGCCTGATTGCAAAAATTCAAGAAATTGCAACCTCAGGCATAAATGGGTTAATTTGTGTATTGCTTTTTTTCTTGTCCTGCTGTCTTTTCTTGTCCATGCTTTTTCCCCCTTGTCTCTACCCTTTTGAAATTGCTAATTAATAATGAGAAGTCTAGAAATAAGACAAATAGGCATACGAGAAAATCATGAGTTTGGATTTCTCAAAATTAGTTCAAATTTAGCTGAAGTTAGCAGAAGTTTAGAAATTCAAAATTTACAGTCCTCAAAACTTGTCCGATACTAAGATATGTGCAACAAATCTGATTTCCAAGTGTGGATGAAGTCCACTTAATTTTTCATAATTTTCCAGAATAGTTTCAAATCTAAAAAACTTCACCATTTGCTTTACTTGGATTACTTAGGTTTTGTTTTGTTATATGACTTATAAACACTTTGAAACAACCAGTTCTGTTTCAGGTAATCTGTAATTCTACAATCTCTCATCATTAATAGCTGCACGCAGACTTTCCAAATACAAAATTCATGACTAACAAATGCCAGCTGGACAGATGACTAGGCCAACCCTTTCCACGATGAGTAACAATATAGCAAGTGTTCAACATATTTTGGTTAATGAATGAATGATCTGATGAAATTATGAATGGACATTCCCAAAGAATTCCCATTAATAAACCTGAAAATCATCATTTAAGATGATGTTTTTTAATGCATGAGAGTGAAAAAATAATAGTATGTTTTTTTCTTCTAATAGTGAATTTTATGATGATAAATTTATATTAATATTACCCAACATGCAGGATTCTAGGAACCATTCCATTTGTAATTCTTTAAAACCCCTTCTGCTGCTGGATGAAATGGGAACTGTTATCACCACGGGTTTCCTACAGCACTGCAGTATGAATGGTCTTTTTCTAAGTGGCATTTCTATCACACGGATTGAATTTTAAACTGTTTTTTTCCAATGACCAATCAGACATTATAAAATAGTTTTATGCTACTGACTTGGTATGTGTTCAATGTCAAGCCATGTTTTTCCATTGACAGCTTAAGAAGATTGTAAAACCACTAAAAATTTAAATTTGTGGTTCAAAGACACTTCTGCAGTTAGGCTGCTTTTAATTTTTCTCATTCCATTTAGTGAACACCTGCCTTTCATTGGCTATTAAAACAATGCAAAACCTTTTAGATTTTGTTTGGAGCCTAGGTAAAAACACACAAAAAATAAATATTTGGATAAAAGAAAAAGAAAAGGATGGACTTATTTATAGTTAGACTTTACATACTCGTAAGTATAGACTTGTAAGACCTAATTTTTTAAAATTATGCAAACTATTACTTAAGATAATGGAATATTATTTAAGGAAATAATAACTTGCTCTATTAGATTGAAGGTCGAAGTTCTGGAAGAGTAATTTCAGATGTAGTGGCCTGATGCTCCTAACCCTGTGATCATAATTGCTAACTTGTTAGCACCTAATTGAAAATTAATTGTGCTAAAACCTGACTCTGCATTATCTACCATGTGTACCAACAGTTTTTATAGAGTTTAGCACACGTAAGGCATTTGGTTTACAGCTGATAAATTGAATTTTTAAAAACTGTCTTTTGAAACTTAGCGTTTATTTTCAATCAACAAACTTTTGAGCACCAACATTACATCAGATGTTCTTTTAGGTACTTAGGCTACCAAGGTAAAAAACATAGTCATATCTTCAAAAACTAAAACCCTAGTAGAGAAGAAAGAGAAATGTATCCTAATAATCAGATACGGCAAGTGATCGAGAGCAGTGATCTAAATCTTGACTTCACTTTAGAACCAGCTGAGAAGTTAAAAACAAATAAATATCATGACCAGGCTCTTCTGCAAACCAGTTGAATCAGATGTTTGGAAGCAGTTTCAGGGCATCAGAATTTTGAAATGGTCTACAGAGTAATCCTAATTTTCGGGAGGTTGAGAAGGACTGTGCTTGAGGAAAGCAAGGTGATAAGAAAGGCTCTCTTGATTCCATCTGGTAGAAACAGGGCAATAGATCTAGGAAAGGTGATGCTTAAACTAAGCTTTCAAGAATGCTTGAGATCAGTCAGTTGAAGACATGGTGAAGGTCATTCTTGGCAAAAAGGAAATCATGACTAAAGGGGAAGAAAAACATGACACATTTAAGAAACAGGAAGTGGTTGTTGTGGTTAGTATTTAGAATATGTATAGGCAAATCTGGAGCAGTAACATGCAAAAATCGAATATGTTACATGAAATATGCAATTGACTCTTCAATATTCATTGTGTACTAGTTAATTATTCTCCAGATATTGATAAACCTATCATAGTAATTTTATTCCTTCTTTTATGATTGGTTCAGTAATAGAAGAATCTAAGCAAATTTAAATCAAGGAGAAACTTTCTTCAACTCCATGGAAAAGAGAAAAATCTTTTCTGCAACCAGATGGATGGTGAGAGGTATGTTTCATGGTTGCTGCTTCATGAGAGAAGCCAGATTGAGAATAATTAGCAGATACTGGGTTATAGGCAGAGTCAAGAAAACCTGAGAAGCAGGGCTGGAAACTTGAGGTATCAGAAACTAGAAAACCTCATGCTGTTTCTAAGCTTCATGTGATATGAGATTTAAAATGTTCTTCTTGTTAAGCCACTTTGAGTCTGGGTTTCTTAGCAGTGAACTCATCCAACGAATTCATCAGGTAAAGAATTTTCATTGTCAAGGTAATAAGGAGGCATTGCAGCAATTTAGGAAGCGGATTTTAAAAGACAGAAACAAACATTCTGCTACCTTAAAGTGGGATTTTTATACATGCCAGGCAGTGTGTGTGCATTTTATATATGTATAAGAAATCATAACCAGATTTGGGTTTTATTCTTCTGGTATTCAATATGTAGGTTGGATTTGAAGAATCCGAAGCTAGAAACAAAAGAGTACAGAAGTTATTTTACAGACTCAGCTATAGAGATAATTATGAAGAGGAAAAAGAAAGAGCCAAGATATATTTACAATATGAACTTTCTAAAATTTGACAAATGGTAGAATTTTATGGCTAAGAGAAATGGAAGATTCTAGAATAAACTGTTGGTTAGAACTACTTGAGTATGTCTCAGTGAGAATGGACTAAACTGAACGTGAAACATCGATTGATGAGCCCTTGTTTTTGGGCAGGAACTTAACTTGGGCAGAGCAAATTCTTCACTAAAAAAGATACTCAAGCTTTCAAATTATTCTGCATGTAAAGTGAGTGTAAATAATTATAAATTGCTAAATCTGAAGATCTTATGCTCAAAGCAAATACATTTTTTAAAAATCTAGAAATTCCAGCAGGGGCAGACCCTGACATGTTCCTAGTGAGCAGGTGTGTTGAATAAAAGTCAAATGCCTTGCATCTATTTTACTTACTTCAAGTGTGTGAACTCTAGTGGAGAATCCTCCTATATGATGTATTATAGTTAGATTTTTATTTCAAAGGTTGTAAAATATTGGTCAGGGTTTTCAATGACCTGAGTCCCTTGGTTTTCAATTTCTCATGTAATTTTCATTATAGTAGTAATTTTCCTTCCATAGGAATTTTCATTACCTTCAGTTGATGAAGTATATATAGTATGCTTCATCGGTGCACTATTGATTCCTTCTCATATGCTAGTTTCCATAGCTTTATGTTGTATTTACAGAGGTAATTAGTTAAGTTGAGGCCATATAAGATTAGAGTGGGCTCTAAATTCAATATGACTGGTGTCGTTATGTGAAGAGAAACACAGTAATCAAGGCCATGTAACCATGGAGGCAGGGAGATATAGCTGCAGTCAAAGAACACCAGGGATTTCTAGCAACCCCCAGAAGCCAGGAAGAGGCAACCATGGTTATTTCCCCTGTGCCATCAAAGGGAGCACAGCTCTGCCAACACCTTGATTTCAGACTTCTGGCCTCAAGAACTGTCAGAGAATCAAATCCTATTAAGTGACACAGTTTGCGGTTATTTGTTATAAAAGTCATAGGAAACTACTCCCTTAATATGCATCTTCAACACCAGTTGATTCATTCATGGTTCATACTGGAGTCATGTCTTGAGTCTTCCAAGGCAGTTTTCAAGAGTACATAAACCTTACCTCCTTTAAAAAGAGACACAGAGCTGCATAATTATCTCACTCAATATTTTGTCTCAATTTTTACACCAGTTTACAAAATATTAACATTTCGTTTTTCCTGAAATTTATATATGCTTGATCTCACAACTTCACCATTCCTTATTTTTAAGTAATCTTTAAAAGATTTCTTTACAGCATCCTAAACTAACACTTGTTATTCTGAGGTAATTTCCTGGGAGAAATTTAAAAACATTTATTATTTTTTTTCCTTTTTAATTATAAATATATAATAATCATAAACATTAAAAGCATTAATTTACATTGTTTCAGATTAACATGTATCTCTGAATAGTGGTTTATGGCTAAAAATAAAGTAACTGAGAGAATGAGCCATATCAGACTATGTAAAGATTCAATGATTCAAACTATGACATCCTGTTTCCTGTAAGATAATATTGGGAAAATGCATTGTCCTAATGTTTGAACAAATATGAGTGTTGCTTGACAGAACTCACTGGTCAATTCCAAATTAATACATTCTTAGAAAGATGCTGAAGTGATTTAAAGTTAACAAAGTAAATTACATATTTGTGTGAAAGAGTAAATTTTTTGTAAAATTCATGACTTGTAGTGCTTAGCACTGTATTCTGATATGTCCTAAAATTGGATAATAATTTCCTGAAATCCTAATGAGATAAATATTTAGTTAGCTTTCTTTACCAAGTTCTTACTGGTCAGAAACTTGATGCGCATATTTCTATTACAGAATTACATAGCAATTGGGTTATGTATTATTGATTTTACTATTTATTCTAGATTTAATTACAGATAGATAAGGAGAATGCTACATATGCCAAATTCAAGCATATTTAAAATAGTAAGGTCAAAAAGAGAAATATACATGGAACAGAGAAACCAAGACTGCCAAGCAACATATTATTATTTAACACCAAAGTGATAATTTTTTCAAAACTCCACAATACCATCCCAGCATATGGAAAAAACAAACCAGATTTTTCCTTTTTTTTTTTTTTTTTTTTGAGACAAAGTCTCACCCTGTCGCCCAGGCTGGAGTGCAATGCTGCCATCTCGGCTCACCGCAACCTCCGCCTCCCAGGTTCAAAGGATTCACCTGCCTCAGCCTACTGAGTAGCTGAGATTACAGGTGCCCGCCACCATGCCCAGCTAATTTTTGTATTTTTAGTACAGAAAGGGTTTCACGATGTTGGCCAGGCTGGTCTCGAACTCCTGACCTCATAATCCACCTGCCTTGGCCTCCCAAAGTGCTGGGATTACAGGCGTGAGCCACTGCACCTGGCCACATTATTTTTAAGGTAGTATGTCTCTCTCTTTCTTTTCATTTAAAGAAAATTCCCCATTTGTATTCACCTTCTGTGACTTCCAAAAATATAACTGTTTTCATAATTTTTGCCATTTCCAACTATTTCTCAATTATCCACTCAATATATACTGAGCCCAGACAAGTACCAAGTGATGACAACATAATCACTTTCTTTCCTTCAACTTAAATTTCTTAAGGATTATTTCTTAGGACAAAGAAAATAAACAATAGCAAAACATTTTCATTGTCTTTGCTTCTCTTTTACATAGCTGCATTACTTTTTTTCCTGTTCGTATCTAGATAAACCCTGCATCTATTTTCTCTTTTCTTGCTGTCTTCTGGATCCTCTGCTGCTCTGATGAAACAGTCTCTGTACTGTTAACCACATCCTTCCCTGGGGCCTTTCTCAAATATTATCTTCCACAATATCTCTACTTGAAATTCTTCATCACCCATGTCCAGAATTTTTCTCTCCTCGTGGCTTTCTGGATATTGTGCTCGCTTGCTCCTTGCCTCTCTAATCATTTCTCTGACAAACCTTCCTTATGAGGTTTCATCCTTTTCTTTCTTCCTGAGAGTAAGACTACCTCCAGGAGGAGCCATTGTTTTTGTATGGTCACTCTACGTCATCTCAGAAAGCTTATTTATAATCATAGTCTTAATGATCGTTTGGTAATCAAGTCTTAATTTTATCCTTACTTCTAATGCAAATTCCAACTCATCAAATAAAGGAATATATTAAATATGCAACCATCCACTTGAATCGTATGTATTAAATACATAATACATAAGCACTCACCACTTTCCTCTCTAGCTAGATCCTTTTTGATATTTCTAATTCTGTCGGGGGATGGACTGCATGGCCACCAATAACTACTTTTTCAATCCTAAAATACAATCAATTGATAATTCTTACCTAACTTTTTGCCTCAAATACTGCACAAGCATTCTCTCCAAATGAAATTTCAGACTCCTTTCTAATTTGTGCTGTTTTATCTTCCTAGAGACCTTTTGTAGATGACTCTAACATGTATAGTCTCTATTTCTCTCTTTTTCTCTCTCCTCACTCTCCTCCCTCTCTCCATTTATGAATTACAGAAGACTATATATATATTCTCGTACTATTGTCTAGCTACCTTTTATGTGTAAATCTTATCTTCCTAGAAATCCAACAAGTTTTCTCAGGAGAGGAATCTGTCTACACTTTTAAAATCTGTCTGTACCTTTATGACTGAGCACCGCATTAGATCTTCCACTGGAATTTTATCTAGTTTTATTTTACTTGAATTATTAGATGATTAACAATTTTCTTGCACAGCTAGATTAGTGTTTAGTAATTAAAGCTAACATACAAACCTGAAATGTCTTAGTAATCATTTATATATAATTTATATGTACTTAAAATAAAATTATGAAGTCCACATGGGAAAAATTGAACCAGAAAAATATGTTTTGATAGACAGTTGCCACTTATTTCAAATAAGAACCACTATAACCAAATGCTGGTGAATGTAATAATGTGTGTATGCTTTATTGCCTACTGAAGTAAGCATTGGTCCCTGTTTTACAAATGTATAGAAATACATTTTATATTTCAAATTATATTTGTTGATTTTTACCCTGGGATTTTCACTATAGAAATAAATTATTAAACTGATTTCATAATTTTTATTTGCTCTAAACATACTAGTAGAATATACATGGTTTATATGTAAATTATCACTCAGATAAATCAGTAATA
Organism: Macaca nemestrina; assembly: GCF_043159975.1. Taxonomy (NCBI): domain Eukaryota; kingdom Metazoa; phylum Chordata; class Mammalia; order Primates; family Cercopithecidae; genus Macaca; species Macaca nemestrina. The sequence continues at coordinate 86,472,807 of NC_092128.1, read as the reverse complement.
CTTGTCTTCAAGAAATATAGAATGATTTTTATTTTATTTACTAATTCTGGCCCTGTATTGACATATTTTGACTAAAGATATAATGTCTTTATGGCATACGGTTAGTGTTATTTGCAGGTCATATAATTGTTAAAACCTATCATGTTAAGAAAACAATTTTGGGCCTTTGTGCTAAACACATCCACCTATAAACTCTATTATTTCAAACTCACACACATTGATGAAGGCAGTCTTCTTTACTCTTTCTACTGATTCAAATGCTAATGTCTTCCAGCAACACCCTCATCAACACACCCATTAATAATGTTTTACCAGCTATCTTGCCATTCCTTAGCTGAGTCAAGTTGATACATGACATTCACCATCACAATTCACCTTTGTCTACTTGGCACCCACATGCACGTCCTTTAACCATACTTAGTTTCCAAATAACGACAATTAACAAGGCCATAATTCTGCCTTACATAATACAACTATCTTGCATAAAATAAAAAATCCACTAATCCCTTCCAGAGGAGATACAGTCCTTAAGTAATATTTATCCTTCTGATATTTTATAACTTAAATACGATGATGTAAAATTAACAATACTCAATACTTATATAGAGTCAAATATCTTATGTTACATAATAGGAGAATGAGAGAAAAAAGAAAACAAGTATATTTGCTTAATATATATATATATAAGCAAAATATATTAATAACAAAATAAGGAGGAAATACACATGAAAAACTTTTGGTTTCTGTAACTGGTCCTGTTGTCATAGCTGGTGTTTATAACTACCCTCTTCTACACGCCCTTTGCTTCAGCACGAACCTTAGCTGGTCATGGTTTTTTACCTGGTGGGGAGACCCAAACCATTCCTTTATAGTTTGGGGCATTAGTAGTCCTGTTCAGATGAGGTTGTTGTAGTTTTCCATTAACGTTGAGCACAGGCATGGTAATACTAGCAGAAGTCCTAGGGAAGCATCTATATTTAAGGTATACTCATTTTTACCTCCATTGTAGAGTAGGCCAATTTCCTTTTGGTAGTCCAGTTCAATTTCCCTAGTCAACACCAAAACTCCCTTCTTGTTGTCTCAGAGGCATGAGTTGCCCAAAGTGTTAAGGAGGCAGTCTTAACTTCCAGTTCATTAGAATCACTGTTGCGTCTCCTAGTGGAAGCATTCCTCCCTCTGGGACTAAGACCTCTGGGTGAGCAGAGCACAAAGTCATGGTAACAAAAATATATTTTGCTAATAGGTCACTAGGGGTAATTGCGAGTGGCACCACTCTCATTTCTACTTCTGAATTCCTGGACCTGTGAATCCTTAGTATAGAAAAAACAAAACAAAACAAAACCCCAAAACAAAACAAAACAAAACAAAAAACACCATTCATTGAATGCTGATTCAGAGCTTGTGTAGCCTTCTGGAGAACTTGGCCAAGTGGTATTGTCACCTAACTAGCACTGTAACTGAGTCTTCAAAAGGCCAAACTACCATTCTATCAAGGCAGCTGTTTTAGGATGGTTGGAGACATGGTAAAACTAGTGAATTCCATGAGCATGAGCCCATTGGCACACTTTTTTTGCTGTGAAGTGAATTTCTTGATCAGAAGCAATGCTGTATGGCATATCGTGACAGTGGATAAGGCATTTTATAAGTATACAGGTGGTAGTTTTAGCAAAATCATTGCCTGCAAGGAAGGAAAATCCATATCTAGAGTTGAGTTTTGTCCAGTAAGGACAAAATGTGGACAGTTTCATAATGAAAGTGATTGAATGGAATCAACCTGCCATCAGGAAGCTGACTGGTCTCCTCAGGAAATGTTGCCATCTTGTCTCTTAACTGCTACTTAAATGTCACAATTATTCAAGTGTTTCATGAAAACTATTGTCAAATATGTACACAAGTAGTATATATTTGCATTCTTGATATCTTCTTTGGAAATGTTGATGAGAAATTAATTTATAGTATAAATTTATTGTACTCACCTTTAAACCCAAGCCATATCTGACCTATTAAAAGTTAAATATATGGCCTACTTTAGAGTCAAATATTCTAATCACTATGTTAATATATATTTAAAAAAACTCCTGTTATTACAGTCACAATGTATCAAATACAATAAAAGTTTTTAATACAGACAAAAGAAGTCAAGGTCAAAAGAGAGATACACTATTGACTGTCAGATAAGATGATATGATTTCCTCCATCTGAATTAATCAGGATCATCTAGAGAAACAGAGCCAACATAATACAAAAACACAAACACAAACACACAAACAAATAGAGAGGTTTATTACGGGAATTTGCTCACGTGATTATGGAGGCCAAGAAGCCCCACGATCTGCCAGCTGGAGAAGCAGGAAAGCCAGTGGTGTAAGACGTTTGGGTCAAAAGGCCTGAGAACCAGGAGAAGCCATGATGGAAATCTTCGTCAAAGTCCAAAGGCCTGAGAACCAGGAGTGCTGATGTCCAAGGGCAGGAGACAATACATGTCCCAGCTCAGTGAGCAAATGTGCCCTTTCTAAGCCTTTTTGTTCTATTTCTGCTGCAGCTGTCCCCTTTAGGGTGGTGCCTGAGTATTACGCAGAACATCTGTTAACCAGGCCCTAGTCTTCTCTTCTTCTGTCAAGTGATCATTGGGAACTCCATGAGACCACAGGTGCAGGCTGGGAGAGAGAAGCCAGGGTAGCAGAAGCGGAGACCAGGAGCATTTGGGCCACTTCTTCATGTAACTGACTTGTGCCTTCACAGCTGCTAGGGCCAGATCACAAATATACCACTTCTATTTGATGATGGAGTGTTATTTCACACAGCAACTTGATGGGTTGGTGGTCAGATAACACCCAGTTCATGGTGGGTAGCTCAGGTCACATAGTTACTTGGTAGCCCATTTTTATACCTGGGGAAACATGAACCTCTTTTCCTTATAACTGCAATTTTTGCCACAAAGCTTTCAGTTTCATCATCATTTTGCAATGAGAAATATATATTCAGCTGGGTGTGGTGGCTCAAGCCTGTAATCCCAGAACTTTGGGAGGCCAAGGCTGGCGGATCGCCTGAGCTCAGGAGTTCGAGAAAACCCTGACCAATATGGTGAAACCCCGTCTCTGCTAAAATACAAAAAAACAAAAAAAAAAAAAACAAAAAAAAACAAAAAAAAAACTAACTGGGTGTGGTGGCGTGTGCCTTTTGTTTCAGCTACTCGAGAGGCTGAGGCATGAGAATTGCTTGAGCCTGGGAAACAGAGGGTGCCGTGAGCCAAGATTGTGCCACTGCACTCCAGCTTGGGTTACAGAGTGAGACACCATCTCAAAAAAAAAAAAAAAAAAAAGAAAAAAAAAGAAAAAAAAAGAAAAGATCAAATTATTCCTAGTGTGTAGGCTAATTATTTTATGAGAAAATGTTTTTTATATATGGTTTCTCATGGCATGAACCAAAAAGTTATTTTAAAGTATAAGAATGACTGATGCCTTAATGAATTATGGGACTTTAAGGTAATATAATAATTTATAGCCAGTCTAAAATATTTGCTATTTACTTTCCTTAAATGGAAATTATTGGCCAGGCATGGTGACTCACACCTATAATCCCAGCGGTTTGGGAAGCTGAGGTGGGTGGATTAGTTAACCCCAGGAGTTCGAGAGCAGCCTGGGCAACATAATGATACCTCCTCTCTACAAAACATTTTACAAATTGGCCAGATGTGATGGCATGTGTCCATAGTCCCAGCTACTCGGGCAGCTGAGGTGGGAGGATTGCTTGAGTCCAGGAGATTGAGGCTGCAGTGAGCCAAGATTGCACCACTTCAGCCTGGGGGATGGAGCAAGGCCATGACTCAAAAAAAAAAAAAAAAAGAAAAGAAAAAGAAAACAGTTACTGGGACAATAAAATATTAATATTTGATACAAATAATTTGATATGAATTAGGGAACTCCATTTTTCTCCATCATCAAATTAGTTCCTTCTAGATATAAATATGTATTAACTGAGGTCACTTAGAAATTTTGGGTCAAAATATTAACAGCCCAATTAACTTTGTAATTTTATCAGGTTTGTTGACTATATAAAATTTAAATTTTGTCACAGCCTCTTAACAAATTACTACTAATTTCTAATTTAACTTGTGAGTTTATAGGTCATTCATATGCTGTAAATAGCCCTTGAATTATTCTTTTTAAATAAAGAAGATTGAATCAGATGATCTCTAAAGTCGCTTCCATCTGAGTCTAAGCTTTGTTTTTAACTTTACGTTTCAATGGACTTTAAGTACAGTTTAAGCTCTCATTATGCCAAGAGTATTTTCATATTAGAGACATCAATAACAGTATCTAAGTCGTTTGTGAGAGAAAGAGAGAGAGAGAAGAGGTGAGGGAGTAAGGGGGGAAGATAAGGATAGGGAGAGGGAGAGGAAGAGGATATTTACTACAAATGGATGTTAAACTGTGTTTTTTTCATGCAATATTTTTAGTATTAAGGAAAGACTATTTCTTTGGTTATGTATTAGAAATTTGAATGTGCTTATTTTTGGCTTGTTAGTTAAATATTTGTATTTTGCAAAATGGTATCAACTCAGGAGAAAAAGTAACACTATGAGTTTCATTTGAAATTTTGTGTAAAAATCTCAAGACCCTGAAACTCTGTAAACTTGTGCTTTAGCACTGCAGCAGCTCATGCCTCATAGGTAATAGAAGGTGTCATGTGACACTCTGAACTTTTCCTTGTCATCCCTTCATTCGAGAACACTTGCTGCCATTCTGACTCCCACTAAAGATTAGACCCTATCATAGCAAAAAACCCCAAAAATGTCCCTGCCCCAGTCTCAACTTTTACACTTGGGAGAAGAATTGGTTTCCGTTTACCATAACTCAAACTATTAAATAGCTATATTTGTCTAAGACAACACCCTGGTTTATACCCCCAGATACTACCAACCAGCCAGTATAAACTCTTGGTCTTAAGTATAATGCACTCCATATGCTTCACCTTACTCAGAGGCAGACCATTGAATCATTCACATTTGAGTTGGCTCGGATTAGTGCCAAATTGGAGATAGCAGAACAATACAATTTTAGAGTAATGGATGTTATTTAGAAAGAGAAACAACAGTTTCAAAGGCAAAGATTCATTAAAGATAATCAAGGCCTTTAACACAGCTGCTGGCCAATGAAAAATTATGTGATAATTGTGTCTATACATAATGGATTTATTTAACATGTGAAAACTTGGCTTGAGCCACTACAGATTTTTTTCTAATACATAGGACATCTTTTAAATATTTAGAAAAAACAAAGGCATTTTCCTGATAATAAAGTGTACACATTCACTATAAAAAAATTATAAAACTATTTAAAAACTGTTAGAAACAATACAAATACCCACTAATCTCACCAACTAGAGATAGTATTAATAAGCTCAAATTGTTGTCATTTTGAGTGTGTCTTTGAAATCAAATATATATACAATAAATACAACAGAACACGTATGGTGTGAGTGTATTTGAATCATATGGTTGTAACCTGCTTTCTTTCTCAGCATTATATCATGATTGACTTTCTATATTCTTTATTTTATAACATGATTTTTAATAGTTATGCTCTACTTATTATGATTTACCATAATTTAATCCATTTTATTTGACATATTTCAATATAATAAGTATCACTTCAGAGATATACTTGTATGTACATCATTTGAGATATCAAATTATTTCCATTCACTATATTAATTCATCTGCAATTATTGGATTAAAGTCAGCATTTTACTTACTCTTAAAATTTCCACTATATAATGTGTTCTAATTACACTCTTCCCAGAAGTGTACAACATTTATTATTTTCCAAAATCCTTGTCATCATAACCTATTTGTTTTTTAATGGTTATCAATTTGATAGGTGGGAAATGCTTTTTTAACTTTCATTTTTATTACAAATAAGTTTCCAGTAGTTTAATATTTCTTGATCATAAATAGTTCTACTTTGATAATACAGTAATTCATGTCCTTTACTCTCTTTTTATTAGACTCTGTTTTTCTAGCTCTGAATTCTGTGGGGATTTGATTTTTCTAGATTCCACTAATTAACATTTTGCTGTTCAGGCCTTACAGAGATGTCTCTGTTTTTTAAAAAATTGACTCTTGATAAATACAAGGGTATTAGATTAAATTTCTCTGCATTAGAAATATTTCTACATTCATAGTTTTAGGCAATCTATCTTTATATGTTAAACAAAACTTAGACAACTGGAAAGAATTTATAACTAAACAGCTGAAGAGAAAAATAAAGGAAAATAGGGTGTGGTGGCCCACGCCTGTAATCCCAGAAGTTTGGGAGGCCAAGGTGAGAGGATGGCTTGAGGCCAGGAGACTGAGACCAACTTGAGCAACATGGTAAGACTCATCTCTATAAAACATTTTTAAAAATTAGCTGAATGTGGTGGTACACACCTGTAGTCCCAACTACAAGGGAGGCTGAGACAGGATGATCACTTGAGCTCAGGAGTTTGAAGCTGCAGTGAGCTATGATTATACCACTTCACTCCAGACAGAGGAAGAACTTGCCTCTGAAAAAAATAAAAATTAAAATAATGTTGCTCAAATATTTGCCCCAAGAATGTACCTATCAAATGAATTAACAGACCAAGAAAACACAGGCATAGCATTTGAGGAGCCATTTCACTGGCTGTATTACATATATTGGAGAAATTCGTGTTTGGTTTTTAGGTTGTGTCTCAAGATCCATTTGTTTCTTTGTAGGTGCCACTCATGAGCCTGTGGGCTGTGAGGAGAAGGGAAAAATCACTGAGCAAGTGGTGCTTGGTGCCCCTGACCTGTGCGCATCCTGATTGCTCTGGTTCTCACCGCCCTTACATAGCTGTGTGCTACAATGAGTTTCCTAAAACAAACAAACAAACAAAAACCCAGAGGTTTCTTCTGATATTTAAGGTTTGGAAACTTCTCCTTCAGAAGGTTCTCATGTCTTTATTTTATATTATACTTTAGTCTATAATGTGTTGACCTTTAGTATTTATTTATCTATAGTCTTTATTCTACATTTACATTTTGTTTTATGAAATTATACTGTAAATCACCACAAAACATTTCTGGAAGTGGAGATTCAGTTGTAAAAGAATGTACATTCTAGTCAGCATTAAGCCGTACATTGCGCTTATTTTCAGCATAGCTTATATATACCCACTATATGAATCAAGCATAAATGATGTAAATAGATGTTAAATCTTAAGTTCTATGTTATTCATTTTATGAGTATTTTATTTCATTGTTAGTATGCTCATTTATTTGGAGTTAAGTGAGTTGCACTTAATATTATACTATAATTGAGGTTAGGGCTAGTCGTGTAGTTATTATCTCACTAAACCTCTATTGTTACAGGACTGTTCATTATTTTTGAACTAATGGCTAGATCCTGTACAACCTAAAATCAAATTCCACTATAAATTTATCCAAAGTGCTTTAGATAAGAAATGACACATGACTTTTTCTTTAGAACTTAATAGTTCTTTTGGCCATATGAAGCATTTTTGTCAGGCATCTCAAATTCCAGGTTTTATAAGCCAAGAGTTTTTGTTTTCCTATTACTTTGAAGGAAGTGGAAAAGTCAAGTGAAATATGTACAACCTAAATGTATAATCATTTAATTAAAAATGTTGATAACTAAAGTCACATTTATCTTTAGCATATTCTTTATTTGATTAACAAGTGTTACCAGTGGACAGTGTCCAGGTTCCTGGCATTTTGGACAAAAAGCACAAACAAAACCACGGAGGAAGAGCACAGAGTTATTGAAACAAAAGTACATCCAACAGAGTGGGAGCAAGATTGAGCAACCTGCTGGAGACCACTGGTTACAGAATTTTCTGGGGTTTAAATACCCTCTAGAGGTTTCCCATTGGTTATTCGGTTTACACCCTATGTAAACGAAGCAGTGATCGGCGACCAGTCTGACTGGTCGCGGGAGGGGACCAATCAGAGGTACGTTTCATTTTTCATCTTCCAGGCAGAAAGGCGGCAGGTTGCAAAGGGAGTATAGCCTCTGATCCTTTTGTTACTTGGGTGAGGAAAGTTGGGGTTTTCCTTTAGATTTAGTACTAGGAAGTCAGTGTGAATTGGCTTTAGGTTTCCTGTCTCCAGACCCTACTATCCTGCCTCACAAGCATTTATGAAATCTTGCTCTAGACAAGATGTCTCAAGGTATTAGAGTGTTATTTGGGAGAAAAGGTGGAATGAATGGTTAGATATATGTAAATACTTCAAAATTTTCTTACAAAGCTTGTTTTAGACAGTGTGCCTTCTTTTTAGAACATGGACCTGAAAATTGATGATAATGATGATAATAAAAATTAACATAAAGATAGTATCTATCATTTATAAATATACTATACATCAATTTACTTGCCAGTTGAGTAACATAGTTTATATAATTTGTCAACATGAAGCTATAGAAATAAACATCGTTTTTTTTAGAGATGAGGAAACCTAGACACAAAAATATTAATTAACCTGGCCACAATCAAAGTGTGGAAAACTGACAAAAACAAGACACAAACCAAAGTATCCTCTTCAGAGACAATGCTATAAATCACTACAAAATAAATAGTATTGGCTGCAAAAATATATAATGTCTCACTGGGAATAAGTCTGATTTACAGAGATTGGCATCACAACTGCTGTCACAATACGACTGCAGACACTGTGGGCAAATCCCCAAAGAATCTGAAACACTGTCATTGCATATGGACACAACTGTTGTTCTAATTCCAGTGAAAATTAGAAATGAACCTCTGCTCAAGGGCAAAAAACAAAGCAACAATTATAAACCAAAAAGAAGCAAGCAAACAAAACACAAAGCAAAACAAAAACCTGAAGCTGCGATGAGCATATAATTAGTTAATTTTTCTTTGCAGTTGTAGAAGCAGTTACATTTTCCTGATGTGGCCCAACGCTACACGGGTACTAAAATCTTGTGTAAAGTGAAACTCTTAGATCTAAATGCACTATTAAGTATATGTATTGAGCTCTCATTTTGTGCCAAACACTATGACAGAAAACATCAACATAAGATGCCATCAAGAAATAAGAAGTATAGAGTTTAGTGGTGTGAAGTAGGCCTAGTAGGAGTACATTTGAAGTTTGTCAAAACCTGTTGTAACAGAAACATTTACTGCTCACCAAATAGCCATGTGCTTCAGAATATTTTCTGGTCCTCTCGCAGGTATGCATGGCTTTGTTCTGGTCCATGAGCTGTGAGCAGAAATGGCACCTACCACCTCTGCCTTGAAGTACGTAACACCAGGCATGTGACCCTCCACCTCTTTTTTCCCCTGCTGTGGGATCTTGGAGATACATGCTGAGAAGACTGATTCACAATGCCAACTGCTGCCTGGAGAGCCAACCATCTTGTGCCACAATATGCAGGCAATTTTTCCAAGGCAGTAAGACGTAGAGGTAAACTTGTGACAGCATTGTCTAGTTCATCCTGAATAACATACCTGGCTCTTCTTTTTTCAAAAAGGACATTGCCAACCAAGCTCTTTTAAGTGTATCAACAGTTAATTAACAGTGATGCTCCTGATGCACAAAGGAATAACAGGCGTCTTCACATAGGGGGTTTTGCTGTTTCAGGAATTTCCTGTGTTTCCTTGAGATCTTGTTCTGGAGGTTTCCAGGTGTGGTATCACATTGTGAAGCTCCTAATCATGGGGTCAAGAGGATCAACTTACAGAGAGACTTTAGGTCCTACATCATTTTGACAGATATATATGTAATTTGGTACCTATTTGCAAGGGGAGGGAATAAAAGAAAGAAAAAGTTAAATGACATCCTCTAGCTTAGCACTGTCCAATGTAAACTACATAGGTCATTTTAAGTTTTCTGGCATCTGCCTGAAAAAAGTAAAAAATAACAGAAGTTAATTTTAATAATATATTTTATTTAGCCCAATGTATCCAACCATGGTTATTTTAACGTGTAGTCAATGAAAAACTTCATTAATTTCATAAGAAGTCTTTGAGATCTGGTGTGCATTTTAATCTTAAAATGGATCTTAATTTGGAAAAGCCACATTTCAAGTGCTCAACAACCACATGAATCTGTGTTCCACAGTGAGGTCTAGATGTAACTTAAATTTGTTAAACATTTGTTGAACTTATGCCAGTCATCATGGTAAGTATGTTCACAGCATTGTCTAAATTGTTTATTATAACATTCTCTTGAGTTAAGAAATGAATATATCCACAGAATCAGAAAGTGACAGAGCTAAGATCCGAATCAATTCTCCACCCTGCCTCTGAAGATGGAGGAATGCTCTAGGCAACTACAGGATCATGGGACCCCTCTATAAGTCAAACAAGAAGAGTGAGGCCCCCAAAGAAAGTACTGACTGGTGATGGAGAGGATTATGGAGTTAATGAACATTAAATAAGTATAATTGGTAATCATCAAGTAAATACTGCACTTGATGATTGACTGCATGGGGGAAAAGGAGAAGGAAGGAGGGGCCTGGCAATTGCGGGTTCCTACTTCTGACTTAAGCAACTGACTTGTCAATAAGTCTATTTAGAGAGAGACTGACATGGACTTGCTCACTTAAAATTGAGATTTAGCGATTTTTGATCACTGGAATTACCAGTACAGTACAAGGAAAATAACCCACTTTTTTGGTTCTAGCCACGGCTATATTTGACACAAATACCAGATTATAGTGATCTGACAATTGCTTTTTAAGAAAAATATTGTTCACATAGACATGAATCAGCAAGTCTTTAATACTGTTACAGAAAGAGAAACACCAATAGCTAATTCAATAACCTTAGATTTACAGTGCATAACATTTACAAGCTTCTAATGTGCTTCTTCATATCTTTCTTCTCTAAAAATACACACTAGGCTTTATCACCACATGTGCAACAGTGAACATTTTTGCAGTTTTATACTTATGTGCTTGTCTTTGGTTCTGGAAGGATTCCAAGTGGTGCTACCTGGTCCTGAGACCTTTGCCTGGTGGGGTCTATCTGATGAAGGTATGATCAGATCTTAAAACCCAAAAGGACTCAGCTTTCAACTCTGATCAAATCACGTCATTAACTGTAAGAGGTAGGATACCAGAGGTAACCAAGAACAAAATTTATAGAAATTCAAACATTTCATAAGCTGTTGACAGGTAGTACTGGCCCACAGATGATAACTATGATGAATAAAATAATTAACCTGGAAGGTCATAAATGTGCTATTTTTATTGCTCTATAGTTACTATATCAAAGGAATATTCTTAAAGTTGTTTGCAATAAATAGAGGTATTATTATATTTGACTATGGGTCAAGTCTATTTAATTTGACCTTGAGTATATTTTCAGAGAAACATTATCGTCACTTTAACCAGCACACTTAATCATCTTTAATAAGTTATTTGCAGAAATACTGCTTCAGATTACTAATCTGATGTCCTAAATTAGATGAAAAACCCATCAGTTTTCTTTTACTCATAAAGTCCATTTTCAACATCAGTTGTCAGTTTGATTCTATTTTATCACGAAGTATTACAAGATTATTTTGACCTCTTCAGTCACTGTTCTCTTTTTCTACCCATTAGTTTTTTTATACCCTCAAGAATGAATCGTTAGAAGTGGAATTGGACCAACATAAGGTCCCACAACTTTGAGCTTATAGTAAAAAGGTCATGCATAATGCATGTCTGGGGGGGCGGGGAGGAATCTTTTCTAGTCACTCTAAGGGTTGAAGAGGTTGTATCTAGTATTTATACAGTCTTATGTAATATAGAGAAAGCTTTGTTTTGATCACAGGCCCTTTTGTGGATGAAAACAACTATTAGCTGGTAGTATGAGAAATTGCCTTTTCCTGGGCCTTTGAGCTCAGAGCTGGTATTCCTCCTGGGTTCTGGTTGGTGTTCGGTACAGAATTTCCTTACTTGTGCTTTGAAGTGCTCTAGAGTGCAGTTGGCCCAAGACTTCTTTTTTTTTTTTTCCTCAGACACTAACAGCTGTTGAAAACCAGCTTATTCCCTTCCCATATACTATGAACCCAACTTAGCAGAAATCATCCTCTAAAAATAGATACAATTTAGAAAAACCTTTTGATTATAATGAGTTTCAGGTTACAAATTTGTAAGACGAAAAGGCAGTGATTTTTCAGAACTTCAGATATTCAATAGCCTGTGCATATCTAAGCACTGATCACATCTATATCCACATTTCATATTAATTATTTGAAACAGTTTCTCAGATTAGTAATATTTCATTATTACTTCTATCAAAAATATATATGCCATGCAGTTAAATATGAACCTTTCTGATTATTTATTTTTAAAATTCCAATTAAACTAAGATATGAATCTGGAATCTTTTTATCATGATCATATGTGGCTTACAATTTATGTATTAACAAATTTAAAATTATTTTTAATATCTTTAAGCTTATCTCGCTTTCTGTCTTTCCACTTGCTAAATACTCTTCTGATTTTTTTTTGGCTCATTCTGACCTTCTGTTACCTTTCTTGGTTCTTACGTTAATTAAAACATGGGCAGACAGTTGTCATTTAATCATTTCATCCTTGTTTTGATCCATTTCCATATGGCCATTGCCTTGTATGAAATACTCCGTATCACTCTCAAAATCTTCGAAAAAAACCTGTCCTCCATCAAGTACTATTATAATGTTAAACTCTCAAAAATATGCTTTTATAAGAGATCATGTATTTGGCCTTAACTTTTCATTTTGTTTGGTATACAAATATACAACATTTTTCCTTTATTCCTGAAAAAGAATGTTGACATAAAAGGCAGCTGGTGTTTCTTTGTTGAGTCTGAATCATATAAAATACGAGCATGCAATTAAATATTTTGGAGAACTATACTAACAGCTAAAACACAGAGGTTTTTAGTAATCCAAATCATAAACCTGAGCTCAAAATGGAAAAGCCACTTTAAGAATAAAACTTGCTACAATTTGATGAAGTATGAAAAATAAAAACACACAAGAAAAATGTATCATAGTGCCAAAGTTACATTAGTTATGTTAAACTCTTCAAGTTGGAAAACTTAAAACAGAAGACTAAGGTTTTACTTATAATTCTCGTCTGTATTTTCGATTCAATTTTTCTTCTCTGAGATTTGTAAACTTTTCTAAATTCAATTCATATGAAAGGATAGCATTGCTTTTTAAGACATGGGAGAAATAAATGGTGCAATTCCCTTAAATTGTGGATAGAAATGTAATGGTTATGAGTTGGATGCTATAGAAAATATAATATAGAGCATTTCATTATAAAATTATCTTGAATTAGTTTGCCTGTACATTTCCCTGTGTTGGAAAGGATATAATTTTCAATAATAAAATTTTGAAAAGGCCTACATTTATCAATAAAAATAACATACAACATGAATGCAAATGAAAATGTAGAAATTAATTATTGTCTATTAGCATTATTATGAAGTAACTATCAAATAATTATGGATTTAAAACAGGTGAACAAAAGGAAGTCCAGTTAGAAGTTTTTGAAATTTGAGAGGCAATCTATGTCTTCCCAATCATAATACTCCTCACAAAATAGAAAAGAAAAAGAAAGACAAAAGATCATTAGAATTTTATTAACTGTGTGAATACATGTTATGAAAGAATGCATATATTTTTGATTTTTAATTCAATCTTTTAGATTTAATTTTATTAGTCATAATCTATATTGCATGCTGGCTTTCTAAAGATTATCTGTTAAATAGTTCTAATTTTGATTTATTTTGTTTTCTGTCTTATTGCTTTAGGCAGAGTTATATTTAGTGTTTAGAACAGTTTCATTGATTATAGTATACCGGAATTGAACTGAAGAAAACCACTAATTCCTGAAAGAAATAAATGTAAATGCAGGAAGACCTAGAAACTAGAAAAACAAAGTACATTGGATTGTTTTACAGTTTAGAAGTAAGGTTTAAAGTGTTCATTTATTTTGGTACATGTAAAATGAATGCAACAAGTTTTATTGTGAACGTACCAATTAATGTTATGTAAAAATAATAACATTTAAAAAATGTGTAAAAGTATATGGAATCACTAAATAACATGCATTAACCATAGCAAAATTGTTCCATAAATTTTATAATGCATAGTTCCGGGGGAAAATCAATTCCTTAGTTTTATAAAATAAAGTACGTCATAAATCACATAAATTACCATTGGGTATTTAGCGTATTTGGATACCTTTTCAAAATTCTTTATTTTAGAAGAAGGAACTGAAGGACGTAGCTGCTACTTTTTGGCAAAATATAACAGAAATAATATTTCTATACTCAATAAAGTTTTCAGAAACAAGTTACAATATTAATTTAATTATCCATCCTTAAGTTCTTATATTACGACTATGTGTTACCAAGGAAAATTTACCTATTAGGTAAAATTCAAAGTAAAATTTCCTATTTAATTTTAAATATTTGAAGTACCATGATAACTCATGTCACACGTGTGCAGAAGAATGGCAACTTTTAAAAGAATCGTCATGAATCTTAAAGTAAAATGTAAGTACAATTTTGTTGTGTTGCTTAATATGAGTTCTATTCCGCTTAAAAAAAAATAGTCCTAATAAAAAAAAAAAATCTCTACCTTTACTCTTGAATGTCATTATATTTAAGCCAAAGAAGCAATAGATATACACACTCATCAAGTTTAAAGAACCTAGCCTACATTTAAAATCATTATAGTTGTGGAGCCTACAAGAGCTAGGTAGCTTACCTTTTCACATAATCAACCTCTTTATAATATGTTACTGGATATTGAAACCTTCCATGAAATATTGGCATTAATATAACTTTTCTTCAGGAAAACTCAAGTATATTGCAAATATTAGATAAATACTATATCATATATAGTTTTAAATGATTGTTTATAGAAATTTTATGATAAACTTTATAATTTTTACCATTCTTGATATCATTAAATAAAGAGGCATCTTCTCAATATTGGATTTGATGGATGTGAACACTGAAGTAGCTGTTATAGGAAAGCTAAGGATTTTTTTTTCCTGTTTTTATTACATTTTAAAAATTTCTCTAAAACCTAGAACATAAAATTCAATATTCTATCTTATTCCAAATATTTGAATAAATTAATATTTAAAAATCTTTATGTAATGATTAATACATATTTAGAAATCCAGAGAAAATTAAAGTCCTATTTAATTCTGGAATTTACCAAGACCTCCTTTTTAGTCCTTCATTTTTTTCCTTTCAAATATTTTCCTTATGTTATGTTTTCTATAAGAAAACTGGACTTCATAATTTTTGTTGATATTAAATGTTTTGTGTCTCCAATTAAAAAGACCTATCTTACTACCTTTGCTTTCATTGCATGCCTTTGCAATGACTTCCTCCTTTTCTAACCTTTCCTAAATTTTTCTTCTAGAAAAAGTTCTAGAGGCTGACTGACTGGGGCAGGTTGTAGAGAAACTTCTGGACAGATTGTTAACATCTGACACAATGAGTGAGAAAAAATCCAGCACAGTCACTGGGCAGGTTTAAGAAGAAGTGGCAGCTCTGGGAGATGAAAGATTTGTGTGTTCTTGTTGCTAGTTACCTGCAACACTCTGGTTAAATTCAAATCCATTCATTTGGTAATTGCTTAGCTTCCTCTAAACCAATGTAATGCAAACCAAAAGGACCATTGTGGATGTTTTGGACTGATGTCTGCAGATCATGTGTAATTTTAGTCTGTCTTGTCTGACATTTTCCACAATGCTTTAGTTGACAGCATTGTATTATGTAAATATTTCTGGTTAGGCTTATTGAGGTGGTTGCCTAAATCTCACTTTAAATAAAGCCTTTAATGCTTTCACCTAGAATCCATAGAGAAGCTACACAAGTTGGGGAAGTTTAGTGTTGCTCTTTGTACTTTAACTTTTAATATCAGAGCACATATTGAAACCATAAACACAATGAAAATACAAAAAATATTCCGACGATATTAGAGGACTATAACTCCCCCACCTCTTTTTATTCTTAAAGAGCCAAGAGCGTGGGGAGTGGCAGGAAGAAATATTCTTAAGATCTAAGTCCTGGACGCCATCCTGCTAGTGCTTAAAGCCCCTAGAAACGTGCAACCTGAACAACACCCCCTTTCGAAGTCTAAAACAATATTAGATTCCCAAAGTATCGGCAAAGAAATTCTTACCGTCAAAGACTTGCAGCAGGTTTCAGCTCAGACCCAGACTGAAAAGCTGAGCAGCTGGTGAACAAAAGTTTTAGTTTTTTTTTTTTTTTTTTTTTTTAAACGAAGTCTGCAAAACTAATTTCCCTCAAAATAGAGCTCAATTTCCGTTAAAGAAAGCAGCGCTTACAAATCTCAGAATTCCTGATCAACCCCCACTCCACCCCACCTCTAAGCAATAGAAAACAATTCGATCTTTCACACGGATGTTTTTGAGAAGCCACTATTCTACAGCATGACTTACAAGAAAAGAAGATAGGGAGGCTTAAGCAGGGGGACGGGAAGAGGAGGGGAAAGGTTCTGCTTTGGGGACACCTCTCAAAGATTAATCAATACTTTTTCCTAATTCAAACCAGATGTCTAGCCCAGTTTGCTGTACCCATTAATCCCACTAACAACTTCAAAGACCTGCTCATCATCCTCTGGACACCTGAGACAATGAAAATAACGGGGCGACACTGCTGGTGGTGCATTTGGGGCCCCGGGCGGAATAGGTGACTACAGATATTCTCCTGATGCGACAGGTCCCAGATGGGACTTGACTGTTTCTCCTGCTCATTACAGAGCCACTCACTTGTGTGTAAACGACTCTGCCCCCAGCGGACCCTGTCACCCGCCAAACAAGTGGCAGTCTCAAAGCCCTGCCATCGTTCTTGCATGCTTACTGGAGGCAAATTTTCTAATTTATTTTCAGCGATGCAAAGTTATAGCCAAGTGCCCAAGCTTAGTGAATTTTGGGAGCTATCGAAATGTAAGATTTCTCAGTAAATGGGACGGTGGTGATAAGGGATGCGATTAGCGGATTTATTTTTGAGCGGAAGAGAGTGGATTTCTGTAGGAAACTGCGGAGACCTAGGCTAGCTCCTGAGGGGAAAGGCTAGATATGTGCGTGCAATCTACACATCTCATGTGACCGGGACAAAATCGCCTGGAAATATTTTTGACCCAGGAAAATTTCTTCTTGGTGGACAAGTGGCTAGGAAATTGAGCGGGACCAGGAAAGAGGGGGAAGGGAGACTCCACCTGGCATCGCACAAGAGGATGCCAGGGAGCAGGCATCTGCAACCCTTTCAGGCTCACGCCTTCCTCCCACCCACCCTACCGGGTCCCTCTTGGTTCCGCACTGAGAACTGCCTTTTCCAGGCCATGGTACTCATCCCCACAACCTCAGATCTGGCGTCCCAGCCCATTAACAATCCACCCACAGAAACCAGCTGTGAAAACCTAGGCGCGCTGCGGCGCCCAGGGCACTGGAAGATGCGAAGTTTGAAAAACTTCGAGGATGCGCCTAACTAGCTCTGATCTTTTCGTTTAACCCTATTACTTCTTTTGGGTTCCTGAAAGGCTAGGCATATCCCTAGCTTTTCTGCAGGTGACAGTTCACAAATGACACTGACAAATCACGTTTCCCGGAGAGGAAAGTGAGTAGGTAGGAATCAGGGTGCTGGGTTGGCGGTGGTGTGCGCCGCGCCCAGGCCTCCAGAGTCTGGAGGGCAGAGTTGCTGCCCTCCCGGGCGGGACTTAGGCACTGGCGTGCCGCTTGTAGCCCTGGCAGCCGGCAGTGCTGGGCGGGCGTGGACGCTCTGCGTCTGTCCAGCAGGCGATAGGAAGTGGAACTGGGGAGCGCGTGGCGCAAACTGAGCGGGAGTTTTGGAGGGAGTTTGCATGTGGTCAACTCTGGGCTCCTAAGCCGGCCCCCAGCTCACGTTACACTCTATTTATAACCTCTCAGAGCCATTTCCCCCTGAAAGCAGTTCTCTGGGACCACCTTCTTTTGGCTTCAACCTCTCCCACTCTTGACATCTGAGTAGTTCAGGGAAGCTCTTCCAGGTCCGACTGTTCATATGCAAAGGAGACTGGCCGCTGGGGCTCAGAACCGGGATTATCCGAGCTCTGCAGAAGTGCACGGCTATTGCTTTGGGAGGGTAAAAAAAAATCATACGGTTTCCAGTGAAAAGTGACAGAGGGTGGTGGCCTTTGGAACCGTCCTGAAGTCTTCTGCCTGGAACCTGAAACTTGCATGCTATGGAACACCCGCTCTTTGGCTGCCTGCGCAGCCCTCACGCCACGGCGCAAGGCTTGCACCCGTTCTCCCAATCTTCTCTCGCCCTCCATGGAAGATCTGACCATATGTCTTACCCCGAGCTCTCTACTTCTTCCTCATCTTGCATAATCGCGGGATACCCCAACGAAGAAGGCATGTTTGCCAGCCAGCATCACAGGGGGCACCACCACCACCACCACCACCACCATCACCACCATCAGCAGCAGCAGCACCAGGCTCTGCAAACCAACTGGCACCTCCCGCAGATGTCTTCCCCACCGAGTGCGGCTCGACACAGCCTCTGCCTCCAGCCCGACTCCGGAGGGCCCCCAGAGTTGGGGAGCAGCCCTCCGGTCCTGTGTTCCAACTCTTCCAGCTTGGGCTCTAGCACCCCGACTGGGGCCGCGTGCGCGCCGGGGGACTACGGCCGCCAGGCACTGTCACCTGCGGAGGCGGAGAAGCGAAGCGGTGGCAAGAGGAAAAGCGACAGCTCAGGTAAGGGCGCACCAGGCACCCTCGAGAGTGCGCGCCGGCCTGGAAAGGGGGCGGAGAGATGCCAGGGGAGATTCTCGCACTACAGGGTGGCAGCGGGGAATATGGGAATGTATTGCCCTTTGTGGCTTCCCGCGGCCAAATTCGGCGGTGAAGCTTTGGTCCTGATATTTGGGGGACACGTGTTTATCCGAGAGCAATGCATATACAGCCAGCAGCTCTAAGCTCTCCAAGGTCCTAAACTAGTTTACCAGAAGGTTGATAAAAAAGGACAAGTGGCTGTGAAATCGATTGCGAAGCGTGACCTTCCATCCCAGCGCTGGGGAGGGAGGGGCGTGCGCCCAGAGATGCAGCGTCGGTTGGGCAGGCGTGCGTGCGGGTGCCGCTTCTTGACTTTTCTCTTGCAAGTTCCCGACTGTGAGTGGCTCGATTTTTCCCATCGTTAACTGGATTTCCAAATCATTGCACAATATTTGGAACTTGCAGTGGAACTTGGCAGAGCGCATGAGAAAAAAAAAAAAGTTTTAGTTTTTTTTTTTTTTTTCTAACATTCTTATTTCAGCGTTCTTTAAATAGCACCCTATTTCAAATGGTAAAATTTTCCCTTTATTGGGGAAAAAGACATTATCTAGGAATTCAGATTTTAAGGAATGTGTCAGAGAATTGTAAATAAATAGATGCTCACATTGGAAGAAAGACGAACCTTAATAGTACACGTTCATGTGGTGTAAGCTAATTACAGAATCAACGTTTCAAAAGTGGAAAACAAATCCCTCTACCAAGTGGGTATTAGTAGAGACAAATACAGCGAAGCAACAGTAGCTCAGGTAGTGTTAGTTAGCTACGTGCCTGAAGGTGGTATGTAAGGGTGCGCGCAGGAGGCGCTGATTTTAGTGGGGGATAATTTGAGCAGCCACGCAAAAGGGAAACCTTTCTGACCTCTGGTGCTTGAAGACACTTTTCTGTAGCAATCCAGAGAAACTCAAAGTTTTCCAGACCACTTTTCAAAGCTCTTACCTACCTGTATTATCATAAAATTGTTAAAAGATACTTTAAAATTAAGAGACTTGTGAGTTTTCTTTCGTGGCTATAGTGCAACCTGGATTGCATATTTTTGGAAGATATCATTTGTTTAATATAATATTTGCATATTTTTCTTCCTCTGCGGAATTGGGTTAATAATAGTCCTAGAAGGTAATCCCATATGTTGGTTTGAAGTATTGGAAAAATGTTTATCGTGTATAAAGCTTTAGGTAAGATGCCACATAAATGAAAATGTTTGACCGCATATTTAATATTCCTTCACCCTTCACAGCAATATCAATTGTTATTCAGCGATCCTATGGGATGGATTCTTCTGTCATGGTCTCAAAAGCTAACTTTTATTTTCCAAGGTCAGGGGGTGAACTTTTAAAATCTGTCACAAATTAGTTTTTATAAGAAAATTACCAGTAGTGTCACTGATATTTAATGTACTTTCCTAACTATAAGTGAAAGTCTCTTTAGATAGTGAGTTGAATGGTTAATCATAGCAAGAAGGTTTCAATTTGTATTAGAAAAACAGTCAATTTTAGAATGCAGTGACAATTTCATAAACCGAACATTTGATATCAGTGTCACTTTGGAAGCAGATCCCAGTTCAGGTTGATGAGAGTACTCTTGCAATTCCCGTAAGCTCTTACTGTTCATTTTATTTTTTGCAATGAGTAACCTACATGACAGATTGTCCTTTATGCTTCCTGAACTGAGCCATTGCTCTTAAGTTTCTTAGGGCAAACTGAATTTTCATACAAGCACATGTTATTTTGTTTGGGGGAAACCAAGAAAGTGGAATTCAGTAACTGATTCCCTTAATTTATTTTAATAATTTTTTTAAAGTGGAATAATTTAACAAAACGTATTTATCTCTCCCCCTAACTTAGTGGGAAATAACCATTTAACAAAATTAAGTTCATTTCTACATGTTGAAGCTGATAATGAGGGTACTGGAAAAACAAGCCAATATAAGTGTTTGTGTCAGCTGCATAAATTATTAACAGATTAAAACTTGAGTGGAAAGTACAATTAGTCATCACCAAGGATAAAAATACTGGGGACTTAGGACGAGCTTTTCTTTCCTTTGATATTTTGAAGAAATATTGACTAAAAGGAAGTATCCCAATAATTTCTGTTTAAATCTATGTACACTTATTGAAAATAAAATTTTATTTTCCAATGTCAGCTTGAGGTATATTTGTCAGATATTCAGATAGATTTAAATTAAAGATATCTTTCTCGTGTAACAATTGCATTAGGTTTTCCATAAATTATCTTCAAAGATATTTTATTTCATAGACATCTTGATCCAGCACAAACTAAAGCAACATTGAAAATGATTATGATCCTGGTATGCTATTAATACGTATATCTCTCATTGTTTATAGCACATTTTAGTATTTCAGTATTTGTAAAAAACAAAATTGAAGTGATTTCAGAACTCCTGAAATTTAAAATTGTGTTAGATAAAAATCTCATCCTATATAGTGAGACCATCTGTATTTTGGTAGGTAGTTTATAATTACTTTTCATTTATGGTTGAGAGAAGATTTAGTACATAAATCCAGGGTAAAGTCAGAACCAAAATTCTGTATCCCTGCATCTAATACCTAGATTGTATGTGTTTGCGCTAATTACCATGTTAAATTCTAATAGAATTTTAAGCACCAGAAAATATTGAAAAACAGCTTAAATATTTATAAACCTTACTATTTAATTTATAGTAATGATTTAAAACTATAATATGTAAGCTTCTATAGTATATATTTTATGCATTTTCCCTCCACAAATGCACATGGACACACACATATATAAACTCTAGCAGCTTCATGTTTTGGAAGCAAATATTTATGGACTTTAGGCTTCCTTTACATAAGTTTATTGACAATTGAAAATAACCAAATTTAATAGAAAAGCACGCCGTTATATTTTATATGTGTTAAACATTTTTGTAACTTTGAACCTGCTGCGCTTTCCAGCATTATTAGCAAAGCCAACATCTGCCACGTCTTCAAAGGGACTCTTAAAAATCAAAACTTTACAACTGTGCTGAAAAAAATCACTACAAAGCAGGTGATTCTGAAAAATGTCTATAAATAGTGTGAATTGCTTGGTTTCAATTACATTTGATTGCTCTTTGAGCAATCTAGTAGTAGGAATAAACTGCCCACTTTTAGTTAAAGTAACTAAAATTAATTCATTGATCTAACTTTAGCTTTTGTGCATGCATTATACAGTGTACATATCTAGATATTTTCTATTCAAATTTATGAATACATATTTTATAAAAAATAAAAATTATATCAAAAAAGAAAAGAGCGATTTGGGGAGGTAGATTTAACTAGGTTTTGAATCATATTAGATTCTTGTAAAATTACAAATATTTTATTTATAGCTACTATATCATAAAGCCTTTGCTGTCAAATTATGTCTGTCTATATGCTTGACTATGCAGAATGAGTAGCAAATATTACATTTAA
The DNA here is from genome assembly GCF_043159975.1 of Macaca nemestrina. Lineage (NCBI taxonomy): Eukaryota > Metazoa > Chordata > Mammalia > Primates > Cercopithecidae > Macaca > Macaca nemestrina. The sequence continues at coordinate 86,450,546 of NC_092128.1, read as the reverse complement.
TAAGCTGGAAGTTAAACTCAGAGTAATACCTTCTCAACCTCATTCAGTATTACACTGTAATATTTCCAAGACATTTCAATCATTGTGTTTTCTGAAAGGAATAAAATAGTGTTATTTTTCATTTCTGTGTTACTGGATTGTGGCTTTTCAGCATTTGCTTCAGAATTTAAAAATAATATACTGGATCTTGAAGGTTATAGTGAAGTATTGAACAAATCAAATGGATTTGTTTTTCACTCTTTGTCTTGGACTCATAGACTAATTTTGGGTGTGAACATTTAAAAATGGTAATCTGACATAAAAAATTCTAAGTATCATTGACCTACATGAGTGTTCTAAAATACGATCTAAAATAATCACACTCAAGTTAAAAGCAACAATTCCTTTAGAATTAAAATGCTTTATTGTTGAACGTTAGCAATGAATGGAAGGAAGAATGCAAATAAAAGTAGGAATAGTTTCCACTTCTGTGTATATTTCTTCATTTATAGTTCATTTTAAAAGAAAAATCATAAATGCAAGTCATGGTATTGCACAAACTTTCACTGGGCTTCGAAATCCAGAACTTAGTATTTAAAATTTTAATCTTTGTTTACGGTAATTATCAATAGAAACCATTACATTGACATATTATAAGCTGATTTTTACTAATAAACTGAAAAAACAGTACTTCAGCCATTACCCCATTTTCCCTCTGTGTTTGAAAACATAGACCATTCATTATAACCCTAGAATTTAAGTTGTAATATTTATAATAAGATCTAAACATCCTAAGAATTTAATTTTAAGCAAAAATGAAATATCAGAAAGTAGCAATCCTTTCTCTTGGATTCTGGGAAATTTGGGAGGCCAATTCTGTATGTAATGAAATAATTGCTTTTTTTTTTGCACTTAAGAAATGTAAATCTGTAGATGAATTAATAGTTGAATTATGTAAAACGTCACCATATATAAGCCCACTACATGTACTTAGGCTGATAATGCTGCCTTGCTTGCGAAATTGTATTCATTTAGTGTTTTTATAATGGCAGCTTGACACACAAAACCAAATGTGAAGGCTTTTTAAATTTTCATTTCAAATGGGAAAAACCAATATAGTACAACAATATATTTTAGTTTTGAACTGTATTCACTTCAGGAATTTATTTCTAAATTTTCAGAGCATATCTCTTTTCCACACTGCTATGAGGACTGCAAATGTCTTTGAGCGATAAATGCTAAGGATGCAGAAATATTAGAAAATAAATTACAGATAGGAATTCCTTAAATAATATTTGTTGAATTAATAGTTGTGGATGATTTATCTCTCCCAAATTTTCTTTATTTTTGTCACTTTTTTTAAATAAATGAAGCATTTTGTGCAGGAAGATATATAAGCATTTCCCCCCTTGATTGTAATAATAAAATGAGAAGACTTAATTCTCAACTGGCCAGTTACATTGTATTTCCTGGCTTATAGTTTTGGTGAATGATTTCAGTGGTTAAAATCAAAAGCAAAAAAATAAAATAAAACACTAACTAAGGCCAAAGTCCACAGATTAAAAATTGACGTAAATGCGATCTATTTCCTATTTAGCGTTTTTAAGAAACAAGACACATTTTATAGTCACAATTTGTTTCTACATATCATGTGCTTTAGATGTTAATATGGTTTACTGACATACATTTTTTGTAAAGATTATAAATATAATGAGGCACTAACATTTTGCCTACTTTCCTTATGATGTTCTTATGACTATTTCTTTTATTAGCATGTTGAACTGAATCCCCAAGTAGAGAAGGGGTAACAATATAAAGTATAGTTAGTTGCAAAACTCTCTACACTACTTCTAAATCATAGTCATCAGTGAGATTCAAAATCCCATTGGAGAAAACCTCGCAGAATATTTTATTTATTTTAATGTAATAAAACTTACAATGGTTAAGGTCATATAGAGCTCAGCCTTTGATTTGCATTAGAGGCAGAATTAATCTAAATCTGATGCCCCTTTCCCTAAGAGTTCTTCCTATTTTACTTACATTATAAAAATATTGATTTTTAAGAATGTTTTACTAGATAATATTTTATGACACAAAATAATCTATAATGTATCTATTGATGCATTTGTGTTCATCTCAGATGTTCTTTTTAAGTTTCAGATAAGTATTTTCATTTAAAACCTTTTGACATTATGTATTACTAAATTAACAGAAAGTTACATGGTAAGTGTATGATTGAATGGGTTATTAATTTTCATGGGTGATGAGTGGTTATTAACTTTCCTCTATATTTGAAATTTTTGATATATAGCAAAGTAGCTCATTATTCCTGAAGCTTTCATTTATAATGTTACACTGTCTACAGAAACATAATATTTCTAAATTTATACGTTACTCGGTATTAATTGTGTACTGTATTTTTTAATATTGGTTTTCACAGTGTTATGAAAATAATTTACATGTTTTTGGTTTCTTACATCAGCATATGCACAAGAATGATCAGGTAGAATCTGTACTGTATCTATACATTTTTGGAAAGGGTTTGTATGAAACAGGGAAAAAGCTTTTAAAAAATAATCCCTTGTTTTATCAATAGAATTAGAAATTAATAAACTGGATCTTTAACTTGTGTGATAATATTGCTATTTTATTTTTAAAATTTCCATTTACTTAAATGTTTAATAATTCTAAACTATTTGTGTACCTTGATGACAATTCTTATGTCCTTAAAATGTGTACTTTTATTGCAAATATAACATCTTTTTACTAGGTGATAACTCACAGTGGTAAAAACTTTAGGGTATTCATTATAGCTTTAAATTCAAAAGCTGTTGCTCTTCAAAATTTTACAGAATCAATTCAATGTGAATGTTTCAAATGTATTTAAGTATTCTGCTGTTTGTGTTCATAAGCTTTATTTCTAAGATGTTAGAGGTATGTTTCTTAAAGCTTGCATAGGCTTCATTGATTAAAATTATGATTATAAGCTGCTTACTTTCATAGTTTTTTGTTTTTATTGTAATCTAGTAGAGAGGAAAATGGCAAGGAAAGGATAAAAGGGAGGGTGCTGAATTAACTAGGACGTGGAAGCTATACTTAAAACACATGTTAAAAGAAGGCATTTACTTTATATATGCATATAGATATATAGATATATGCACACCCACACCCACACATATATATGCATACATTACTAGAACTCCAAATTTAATTTTCTGATAATAGTAAATCTGAATTAGAGCATCCTTATTAAATGTCATAATATGATTATAAATGTTCCAATTACAAAATTTAATATTAAGCTTGAAGCATATACAGTTGTATGAGGAGTCCAGCAGGCTTAAGCTGGCAATCAATGATAGTCATAAAAGTCAAACCTGCCAAGTCCCTGCAGTTTTTGTTTTCTTTTGTTTTTCCTCTTTCTTTAGCTCATTACTCTTCACATACTTCAAGAGATTCCCATAATGTTACAAGAAAAATACAAATCTGCAGTTATCTTACGTGACCGTGGGCAAGAAAATGACTAAGGTGAAGTCTTCTGTCAGGCTCTGCAAAACCTAGAGGAGGGTCCAGCTTAGGTTGGCAGATGCCAGTAGAATTTTAAAGGCCTGGAATTTTACTCTTTGAAAATACAGCCTTAAATTTTTGCCAGAAATGACACCCAAATGAAAACTTATTTTTGCAAAGTGATAGTTAATTGCAAATGTAGTAGTGAAATATATTCGGAGTCTGTCGAGGTAGCTTGTCCACCGTCTGGACTGCACAGTAAACATTTGGATGATTACTCTTAGCCACCCAAAAAACTAGCAAACTAAACTGAGGTATATTTTTATTAGTTGAAAAAATTAAGTGGGCATGACTCTTATTAAATTAACAATGAATGCAAAGCAAATTTCGCAAACCATTGATTTATGTTGGTAGGTAACACAAGCAGGAAAATATTTAGGAAAATAAATATGTGTCATCTGAAATGTAATGGGAACTAGCTTTGATTTTGTGGGACAACAGCAATTTAGCAAATAACTTTCACATTTAAAGAACCATATAAATAATTCTTTAACACTCACTGCATAGGTTGGAATCAAGTGATGTCTCTTATTTAATATTATTCAAAGATAAAATGAGGTCTTAGTATGTTTACTGCCTTTAACAATTAAAATTTTCTCACCTATAGGCTATGTTTACATGGGAATTTCTTTTTCTTATTTGAAGTATAAACAGATCTGAATGCATTAAACTAGACAGAGTGTAGATGTAAAAATGATTGAGACAGATTGAAATGACAGGAAAGTCAGAGTTTAGGCATCCCTATTTGGAGGCTTGCTGCCACCCACGTTTCCAGGATTACCATCTTGTGAATGTCCACACTCAAAATTCAGATAATTATAAGTAATTTTTCCTCCAGAACTATTCTTTGTTCCTGGAAGTAACGCTTTATAATTTATTCTCTAGAATACCCAGATGTTTAGGAAAATATAAAAAAGTGGCAACACTTTTGCATATTTAGCCATTAGTTGATAAATCATAAAAGATTTATCCTATTTCTTAGTTATCATATTAGACAAGGAAATAGATGTCACACTCAAAGGGATAATTGAAGAGAGTTTGATGATGGCAATTTGATGGTGGGTAGAATGTAGGGAAACCACAGGAAATGATGAATCACCCAGGATCTGTCCACAATTGGAATATGTTAGCTCCCCTAACCTGAGGGGGCAAATGCAGGGAGCTGTTACCAGAATCCAATGAGGGCAACAGGACAGAAGCTTTCTTGAAAAGTTGGGACCTCAGATGGAGGATTGCATCTCATGTCAAATATCATCCAATAACCTGTCTTCATGTCCTCCAGTCTTCTTTTGTTGCTTCCCATTGACCAAACACTATCCAAAGCCAGAACCCCGGGGGCCAGGTGGATGAAACCCTAAGAGTCAACCGAAGAAGAAATGAGGCGAGCATATCTGGGAGAACACAATGGTTAGGGCTAAACCCCCGCTCTGTCTCTTACTATTGTCACCCCTCGGCCACAAATTTTAACTTTTTTGTACCATCGTTTCTGAAAATGAAATTGAATTAATATACACAAAGCAATTAGAACAATGACTGGCTTAGTAAAGTGTTATTATTTTTATCATCTATCAATGAAGGTGTCATTATGTCATGCATATGCACCATCTGAAAATAATCTGTTTTATGCTACCTGTTTGCATTTTATTACAAATACTGCTATAGGAAATGTGGCTTGCCTAAGTAATTACTAAAGATTTAAAATAATCATTGTCCTCAGAATTGTAAATGGCATGAAATTTCCCTGAAATGTAAGATGAATTCTAGCCAAGTTATGTAAGAGGCTCAAGTGCCTTTCCCACCCTTAAGATTCCCATTCCACAGCCTCTTTTGCTTAGGCCTCTCCTAACCTCCTCTTCTCTTGTGTCTCCTGCTACTTCTCCATTGAAAAGCTGTTTTCAGGAAGAGTACATATTGAACAAAATAAAGAATAAAATGGAGACTTTTTTTTTTTTTTTTTTTTTTTGAGACCAAGTTTTTTTCTGTTGCCCAGGCTGGAGTGCAGTGGTGCTATCTCGACTCACTGCAACCTCCGCTGTCCGGGTTCAAGCTATTCTCCTGCCTCAGTCTCCCGGGTAGCTAGGACTACAGGCGCCCCACCATCACGCCTAGATAATTTTTGTATTTTTAGTAGAGACACGATTTCACATGTTGGCCAGGCTGGTCTTGAACTACTGACCTCGAGTGATCTGCCTGCCTCGGCCTCTCAAAGCGCTGGGATTACAGGTGTAAACCACCACTCCTGGCCAGAACTTAACTTTTTAAAAAGAGTGTACAGAGGGGCAGGGCATTTAGTCAAGAGGAAACAGAACTTAAATAAAAGGAATTCAAATATGACAATGAAATTTTGGGTCTCTGTTTTAGCTGTTAACTAGGAGGGTGGGAATGACATTTTCCTGCTATGTTAGAAACTTTATGGCAGAGAGAATTTTCTTGTTGTAGTTCTGTTATTTTTAGCAGTTCCAGTTGGAGACCATTAAGAATGGCAAATGTGCAAATATTACTGAAAGCTGAAAACATGTATGTCTCACACAAAATGCATAACAATAATTTTATTTTGGTGGTATAATTTCTTTTTACAAAGAAAATATTTTAATTATTTGTTTGTTCACGCTTGCATATTTAATACGTTATTGAGAAATACCACTTAGATTGAGGTAAAAGGGAACCGCAAAACCCCTGGAATTGCAAGTCCTGGGTGGTTGACTGCATTGACTCTATTTAGTTTAGTCACCTCTCCCACATCCACAATGCAGTGTGCAGAATTCAGAAATGTACTTCAGCAAAATTGTAGATGATTATATATGCTAGACTTCTACAGTGCCTTTTGAATAAATAGTAGAATCAAACATTACATTAAAATCACAAATGCAAAGTTAACTCTTTAAGCATTTTCAGATCCACAGCAATTTGATCCCTAAAATGAGAGAAGTTTAAAGGAATAGTGTTTCTCTGCTAGATAATAGTAGAACGGGGAGGAGAAGAGTACAGGATGTAGGGAGAAGAGTACAGGAAGAACAAAATATTAAATGTCCGATAATACACAGCAGGGACAAGAAGGGTCCAACGGCATCAACCGGTGCATCAACTCTTTGATTTTAGAAGAGGCTTGATTTGTCAAAGTTTTCTTAATGAATAGTAATCTGTAATGTTTAAACAGATGATTAGAATCAAAATAATTAAGACACTAGAAGAGACTCAGAGCACTACCCAGTTCAATGAATGTATTTCCTAGATGAGGGAATGTGCCCAGAGAAGTTAAGTAATGTCTGTTCATTCAGCCAAGTAGTGGCAGCTGAGCTCCCATATCCTGACTTCAGCCTAGTGCCCTTAAAAGGAATATCTCATAAAATATTTTGAAGCCTTAAGTTTTTAGTCTTCCCAATAAAAATAAATTTCAGCATCATTTAAAATGTTGGCTACCGCTTTTAAGTGAACAAAATGGAATTTGACGAAGTGCTTTGCTTGGGTGCAAATTACCTCTCCCAGAGTCTGATTTAATGATTACCTCAGACATTTTTCAGCTTTGTTTTATGAATGCGAACAGTGACTAACTTTCCTAGCTTCAATTTTTAAATTTTTTAATGATATAGCTCTTGTGGTCAATTACCAAAGTACCTGAATATATTTGACAGAGTTTAATATCTGGCAATGTGTAGATGGGCTTTGCTATAAATAGTAGATATTTATGTGAATCGAATCATATTTTAGGTAGTTATTTGTGAATTGAAGAATCTGTTTTTTGTTTAAAAATTTAACATTTAATCCAAGTAATTTTGTTAAGTTGAGCATTACCTACATTGTATTTGCCTTTTTTGTGTGTGTTCAGATAAAGTAATAAAAAACATTATTACAAGTAGAGTCCAGGCAACCTTCCCTTATCTCAAGTCCTTAACTTTATCCCCAGTTTTAGAAAGCAATTGATTTAAGAAAATTGAATATAGTCTTTTTGCACAGAAGATGCTGAAAAATATTAATGATTGGTCATTTTCTAATGCTAACCAGGCATACTTTCCTTGTTTCTCCTCCTCTCCTGTTCACACCCATCTTCCCCACAATGTGTAAACACCAGACCCATCTGTTCCTCTCTAATACAATGAACTGTATAACCTCTGGAACACTCTGACATTGACTATTCTTGTCTATTTCAGATCCTTAGTTCTTACAAGACTCTCAAAACACAGAATTAAATGTCAAAAATACTGTTAATTATTCCATAGCTTTTTTCCTTTTGTTTTCTAAAGACAACACCAGTTCCAAACATGCATACACACACAGACACACACACGCACACACACAATCTTTTATCTAATTAATTTTAATTTACTTTCAAAATGCTTTCACATTCATAGTCTCAGTTGATGATTTCTCTTTTTCTATTAGACTTGTATTTAAGACTCGTTCCATTGCTTCATCCTACCAGGGCATGGTTCAAATCCATTCTATTCCATATTCTTCTGTATTTTTTCTCTATACCTACTTTCAAGTCACTTGCACTTAATTAGTTCTTTCCCCAGGACTCCCTAAGTATTCTCTGAGCATCTTTATCTGTTGTCATTCTTCTCTAATTAAATGCTGTAGAATAATACAACACGTAGTATTATTTTGACCCTATCATTTCTCTTCGTGGAATTCTACGTTAACCTGAAATTATTCTACACTTAAAATACAAATGTTGAATTATTGGCTTTGAAACACATGACACAGGGAGTGGCTAATGTGAATAAATAATATGTTATTAGATATCACTCGTACTGGCTCTTGTGTGTAACCAAATTTTGTTTAATATTATATTTATCGATAGATACATATGTATTATTATATATATCTATCATCTATCTATATACACATACACATATATGCATGTGTGTGTGTATTTAGAGCAGTGCTTTTCTGGCAAAGTGAACTTTTCTCTTAGTCTTTGGAACATGATGCTTAATGTTAAGAGTTTAAGACAATGTTCTGATACTTTCTAATGTGAATATCTAAATATTTATAGTTTAGCTACATTCAAGTTTTCTACAGGATTTTCCACATCTCTCAGTTAGTCAAGAATCCCCAGTGACATGCTATGTCTTACTATCTAATTTCCTCAGAAAAGAATTTAGACTATATTTTAATGAATTGCTGTCTACAGTCTCTCATCCTAATCATTACAACCTTTATTGACCAGCTAGGACCGTTTTTGTTGATGTTGGTTTTGCTTTTGTTTTGGTTCCAGGCTTTTAGTAGTAAGGCAAATTTTGAAGATGCTTGGGCAATCTGTAGGAAAGTTGAATGACTGTCCAGGTTAAGTTTAATTATCTGTGTTTGTGTCTAATTGATATTTATGGATACTTTCTTTTTACTTTTCTTTCTTTCTTTCTTCTTCTTTTTTTTTTTTTTTTTTTGAGATGGAATCTCACTCTGTTGCCCAGACTGGAGTGCATTAGCACGATCTCGGCTCACTGCAACCTCTGCCTCCCGGGTTCAAGCAATTCTTCTGCCTCAACCTCCCAAGTAGCTGGGACTACAGGCACGTGCCACCACACCCGACTAATTTTTTGTATTTTTAGTAGAGATGGGGTTTCACCATTTTAGCCAGGATGGTCTCGATCTCCTGACTTCATGATCTGTCCACCTCAGCCTCCCAAAGTGTTGGGATTACAGGCATGAGCCACTGCACCTGGCCCAATATTTACGGATACTTACTAAAGTGAAATACCTTGATTAGATGTGATATATTTGCTATTAATAGATTAATCAGGACAAATATAAATATACATTTTTAAAAGTTTACCATAAACCAGCGAAACAATCTATAGTTTGAAAGGTAAGATGTCTATATTTTTAAGAATTTGGTAACTGTCAAGTCTAATTTTCTAACTAACATGTGAGAATGCCTCAGTACATTATTTTTAAGTAAGACATAAGATTCTATATAGATTCTGTGCAGTTATGCTATACATTGTTGAGTTTCTCAGCATTATATACAGTCAAGAAACATAGTACTTAATATGCCAGTCTCACAGAGACAAAACGTTAAATAAGACATGGAATCATTGGACAACTGAGAAATATATGGAATATCAAGCAATCTGCATTGTAGTATTGGATAGTGGTGAAAATAGTTGGTGATCTGAAAATAAAAAATAGATTAATTGCAAATTTTTCAATTGACTACTTTTTTTTTTTTTTTTTTTTGAAATGGAGTCTTACTCTGTTACCCAGGTTGGAGTGTAGTGGTGCAATCTTGGCTCATTGCAACCTAAGCCTCCTGGGTTCAAGTGATTCTCCTTCCTCAGCCACCCATGCAGCTGGGATCACAGGCGTGCAGCAGCATGCCTGGCTAATTTTTGTATTATTAGTAGAGATAGGGTTTCACCATATATGCCAGGCTGGTCTCGAACTCCTGACCTCAAGTGATCAGCACTTCGTGGCCTCCCAAAGTGCTGGAATTACAGGCGTGAGCCATCATGCCCAGCCCAGATTGACCAGTTTTTAAAAAAGAAATGAAAAATCTCCTTTATGAGGACCTTGATACGATGATACTGATTTAAACTGTAATACCTGTGTCATGTCACTCTGCTTCTTGTATGACTGATTAACCATATTCATTAATGCTGTTTGTTTATGTGGTTATGAGGCACTGATAAGTAACCACACTGTGGTCTGGCTTGTAAGGAAGGAGCAATGATAGTGAGGGGTGGACAAGATAACAAAGTCATTTCAGCTGTGGTTCTGGGCTTAGTCAGGTAAACAGTCTAATGAAAGGGAAGTGTACAATAAGTCTACTTGTGCAATTGAGTTAGCATTTATTTCTGTAAGAAAGTAAAAATCAATCCATATTGCAATGCATTTTGATAGGTTTTAAAAAATCTATTAAATCTGATTTGTTTTGTTACCAATGACTCTGATACTGATTCCATTTTAGCAATTTATTTAGTTCATAAGAACAGATCACTGTCGGACTCTCCATGCTTCCTTAATTTATCATAAAATTACTTTTTTCTGACCAGTAATTCTCAACACGGATGTTACATTGGAATGATATGGGCATTTTAAAGAAATAATGATACCCCATAGAATATGATTAAGTTCATCTATAATGGAGCTTGCATTTAAAAAATTTTATATTGGAAAATTTCAGCATCTAAAAAATACAGATAATTGTATAATGGACTTCCCTGTGTCCATTATGTTCAATGTTTATCAACACCTGGCAAATCTTATTTATTTGTACCATCCCACTACTGCCTCATAGTGTCCCAATTATTTTGAAAACATTTCAGATATCTTATTATTTTATCTGGACATTAGTAGTTTTAAAAAAAACTTCCAGGTGACTGGAATGTATAGACAAAGTTGAGAACTACCAGTTTAGAATAGTCTTGTTTCTCAGTTGAAAAGTTCTGAGAGTCAAGGACCCTGTAGTCTAAATATGATCTTTTTCTGCACCTGGAGACCAATGTCAGACAGAGTTGCTCAACAAATACCAGAAATGTGCTAGAAATGGCCATCTGTACATATATGATTAGCATCAATTATTGTAATACTGTTTTATTCCATGTAGTATGGTATGTAAAGCCACATGTTGCTGTCTAAATTTAAATTTTAACTAAATAAAATTAAAAATTCAATTGTTTGGCTCCACTAAGCATATTGGAAGTACTCAATAACTCTATGTGGCTACTAGCTAATGTATTGGGCAGCACAAATATAGAACATTTTCATCTGTTAGTAACTCCAGTTGGACAGTCATTCTAAACAACGAGACAAACTTTCTTACCCTTCAGCTACTGAAGGAAGCATCAAGGATAGTATCCCTCTCCCACCTTAATGGACAAAGAGATTATGAGGTTCAAATACCACAAGAAGCCAATTATAATGAAAAGTTGAAACATATCTGAAAGTGAAATGTAAGAGTACTATTTTACCAAATGCCTCTGTGGATAAATTCTTGCATCTATCAACCAAATATTTATGAAAATAAAATGCATTAATTGTTTTGAAGAGGACAAATGCATCCTAAAATAATTATTAAACATAATGCATACATGTAAGTTATGGGGACTTATCAAAATAAAAGCAAACTCAGAAATATGAAATCACTGAAGTGAAGATACCCAATGAAAATGGAGTAAAGCACGACATAACAATGGAAGTGAATGTTAAAAAAAAAAGTGGAACTTTGGAAGCAGGAAAGCAAACAATAAAAGCATATTCAAGAATGTAAGGTCAACTAGGGAGATTCTTCCAGGCCTCTTGAGGAATGGGGAGGAGACATTTTTCTGGGAAAGGATGGGGAACATGCCAGGAACTAGGCTAGATTTTCCAGGGGGAAAGTATGAAAACTTAATCGAATCAGGCAGTGGCAACTAATGACCTGGAATCATTCACCTTTCAAGCCTCTCAAAAGATGTAATCTTTAGTAATCCATGGTCTGAATTCCAGAATCACAAGTCAGGTAGCTGAGAAACAGGAGAAGCTACTAGAGGAGTTTTTTAACTTTTTAGAAGGAAAATGGGAATAAAGTATTCATCTTGGCATTAGAAAAGAGCAAATGCAAGTAAGAGTGGCGTATAGGGAGTCTCTGGTCTATACCGTGAAACATCTGGGCCTGTTTGGCTGTGGCCATACATTACACAATTCAGCTGCCACGACTGCAGAGTTTTGACTATGTGGGAAGCAGGAGGACTATTCACCAGTGAATTCATTTTTAATAAAGATTAATTAGGAATTAATTGAGGGTTAACCTGTTAGTGATTTGTGGTAGAAAAGGTAGTATTAACACTACACATCAGGCAAAAATATTACTGGACGTATTCACGTTAGAATTTATGAGTTGAGAGTGTGCGTTAAAGTATGAAAATGTAGAAAAAATGTTAATGATTGCAATCAGGATATCTTAGAAACACAAAAAACAAATATACATATTATAGCATTGAGCCAAATATAAATAAGTGCCCAGGCAATTCTCATTATTCACAAAGGGTTTTGGAACAGAAATAAGTCTAGACCAAATATAATTTGTAATAAAGTTTTATTGGCAGTATAGCAGAAGGGTAGAGAAAACCTTTCAGTAGTTTTCACTGAGTGACATTTATGAGTTTACTTTTATATTGAAACTTTACTCATGATATCAGTGTCATTGGTGTGTAAATGTGTGGATGTGGTAATTGTGTTATTAATACCAATTGTTTTTTCCTTTAGATTAATAAAACTGACTTTTTGCAAATAAAGAAAAGGTGCTATTGTTTTTTCCATGGACATAGTAAGGAGAGATAAGAGATGATGTTTTAAATAGAAACCACTTAGAAGAAATAGTTTGCATATGTATAGCATCCCTATTAGAGACACTAATTAAATTAATATTAATTAAATGCAGTAAAGTATAGTTGACCCTTGAATAATGCGTAAGTCAGGGGGCAGACCCCCATGTGCAGTTGAAAATCCATGTATAACTTTCGAGTCTTCAAACACTTAACTACTGGCCAGTGGTGGCGGCTCACGCCTGTAATCTCAGCACTTTGGGAGGCCCAGGTGGGCGGATCATCTGAGATCAGGAGTCCGAGACAAGCCTGACCAACGTATTGAAACCCCATCTCTACTAAAAATACAAAAATAGCTGGGCGTGGTGGTGCATGCCTGTAATCCCAGCTACTCAGGAAGCTGAGGCAGGATAATTGCTTGAACCCAGGAGGCGGATGTTGCAGTGAGCCAAGATCGTGCCACTGCACTCCAGTCTGGGTGACAAAGTAAAAACAAAAACAACAAAAAAAAACAAACAAAAAAACAAAACAAACTTAACTACTACTACTAGCCTACTATTGCCCAGAAGTCTTATCAATAACATCAACAGTAGATTAATGCACATTTTCAATGTTATATGTATTGTATACTGTATTCTTACAATAAAGTAAACCAGAGAAAAGAAATGTTATTAAGAAAATCATGAGGAAGAGAAAATATATTTACTCTTCATTAAGTGGAGGTGGATTGTCATCAAGGGCTTCAGTGTTCATCACCTTCAGGTTGAGCAGGATGAGCAGAAGGAGCAAGAGAAGGGAAAGGTCTTCTGTCTCAGGTAGCAGAGGTGGAAGAGAATCCACGCATAAGTGGACCCAGGCAGTTGCACCCCCTGTTATTCAAAGGTCAGCTATAGTTAAATGCATGTTAGCACACAGTGGAAATAGCTAGTTTCCACATTGCTTGGCTTTACCTTGAAAACTCGAGATGTGAGAAAAACAAATTAAACCAACAGGAAATTTAAATATGTTATTCCAAGGGGATGGAATAAAGTGGATCTGTTGTTTAACTGTGTTGTAAAGAGGTGCTGAACTAGGGAGGGACCACTTACCACAAGAATCACACACAGAATGTGATGAAGGGAGTTTCCTCATCAAGTAGCTGTGCTATTCTCAGGTCAGATACAAATACTTCCTCACATTTTCTCTACCTTTTAAAAACTTTCTCCTTCTACATTTCCTAATGAAAATATACTTCACTTAAAATCACCTATTAACCTTAGGAAGCGCATTAGTATTTTAGCCCAAGATGAATTATTTAAAGGCAGGTAGCTCAGAAAAGGAGGATTTTCCTAAATGGTTATTCATTTCAAATTGTAGCCTACCTCCCCTAGGGCCCCCAACACACACCAATGCAATCGGTGTTTCAGCAGCATAATAATTAATAAGCTTGTACATAATTCTCTAAATTCCAGGGACTTGGCCCTATGTTTTGAGTACTCTAAGATAAATAGAACACCTTGAGGTTTCTGGAAGGGTCCACAGTATAATAGGGAAGCCAACGATGGAAACAAATGGTGACAACCTGTGATAGAGGGTATAATAATGCAGCAAACATGATGCAAATATCCAGAGAAATCCGGGAGGTTCCAGGAAAAGGATGGTGGCTGCCTCAACTCCTCTCACCTCTGACTGCCTACTTCTTTCTTTTTTTTTTTTGAGACAGAGTCTTGCTGTCGCCAGGCTGGAGGGCAGTGGTGCAATCTCGGCTCACTGCAACCTCTGCCTCTTGGATTCAACCAATTCTCTTGACTCAACCTCCTCAGTAGCTGGGACTACAGGCACGCACCACCACGCCCAGCTATTTTTTTTTTTTTTGTATTTTTAGTAGAGTTGGTGTTTCATCATGTTGGCCAGGATGGTCTAGATCTCTTGATTTCATGATCTGTTGCCCTCGGCCTCCCAAAGTGCTGGGATTACAGGTGTGAGCCATTGCACCCAGTCGTATTTCCTACTTACAAAAGGTGATGAGTACATGAATATCTAGTAGATGGTGGCCAGGATCAAATCATTTTGAAGAAAAATATTAGGAACCTTGTCAAGTAATAAGGATATTTAATTCAGTGTAGCTTTTGGGTTCCTGGAATCCTGTGCAAAATCTATTCTGAGGATATTCTTGTTCATATCCTCAATTTTTACCATTTGAATATTTCTTTTTGTTTTGTTTTGTTTTTTAAGATGGAGTCTTGCTCTGTTGTCCACGCTGGAGTGTAGTGACACGAACTCAACTCACTGCAACCTCCGCCTCCCGGGTTCAAGTAATTCTCTTGCCTCAGCCTCCCAAGAAGTTGGGATTACAGGTGCATACCACAACACCCAGCTAATTTTTTGTATTTTGGTAGAGACAGGGTTTCACTGTGTTGCCCAGGCTGGTTGCGAACTCCTGACCTCATGATCTGCCCACCTTGGCCTCCCAAAGTGCTGGGATTACAGGTGTGAGCCACCCTGCCCAGCCCCATTTGAATATTTCTTTGTCTCATGCACCAAGGTTTGTGAAGCAGTAATCGATCCAAGGTTACTAAACTTTGTATTTCAAAAATACAATTCCTAGGACATCATTAGATAAAGTCACAGTGAAAGGCAGATTTTCATAGCTGGTTAAATATATATAAGCTGTATTATTTTGGGCATGAAATCAATGCCATTTTGATAAGGTAAGGGAGGATTAGGCCTATGGAAGTCATTGAGAATTACATTTACAGGCATGACTGTGATTGTATTAGCTCTCCCATGTTTCAAGGACTGACTTTAGATGAAAATTACGAAACAAGTGATGTGACTTTTAGCCCTTTCTGAGTTTCCCTCCATTGGTCTTGGCATTTCTTCCTTTATTTCCATCTTTATCTTGAGAGCTCTTAATACTTTCCTGCAGTCTACATTTGAACACATTTGCAGAATGTTAGAATTGGAAGGGCATCTAGAATCCATCAAAACCACCATCTCATCTTAAATTTGAGAAAATTGAGGCTCTGAAAGTGGCACCCCTAAGACCATATATGCAGAGCTGGGAATAATAGCATCCAATTAAGTGTCTTCTATAATCTGTTGTTTGAACATTTCATTTCATTTATTTATTAAAGTGTCAAGTAACTGAAATTTTACCTTTGAGGATTATTCAGCTGAGCACTTTTAGCAATAAGGGTAAAGATAGCATGTAAGTCTACCTTCCTAGTCTAACAAAATTATTGTTCCATTACTGCTGTCCACTTGATCTGAATGAATACTGCAAATTAGTTTGTCAGTATTTTAAAAATTGAATCTAAATGGGATGTAATTCTCATTGATGAGAGCTCAGTGTCTGACCTGCACGATATTTACTACATGGTAAAATTGGTCATTTTGTGGGAAGAATAATTTGGACCATTCTGGAGTTGATATTTATTCTTCAAATTTATTTTGAAAATTCCACTTAACATTAATATATTTCATTAGTGACTAAAATGACAAGTAAATCTATAGTGCTGTTGTACTTGAAACTACTTCAGGATCTGAAGTTTCAGGGTTTTCCTGTATGCTCTTTCTAAATAACAGGCATCTTACTTGAATTCCTGAAATTAATCTCTTTTTGTTTTTAATATTCCTTCAAGTATTTTCCAAAAGATAATTAGGGTTACTGATTCATTAAGGTGTTTTTTTCTCTCACTTTAAGGTAACCTTAGTTTTCTTTGCTCATTTTATTTTCCCTGGGTTATTCTGGAAACATATCTGGAGGAAGTTATATAGATTCACAGATTTGATGATATTGAATCACATGCCTCTGGTTTGCCAAAATGTGTAACATTGTCTTGACAATTTAGAGCGTGGTTAGAAGGAACCCTGAAATATAAGAAAAGTAGAGGCTTTGTGTGTGTGTGTGTGTGTGTGTGTGTGTGTGTGATGTCCACTTAATAATAAATCTGTCATCACTGACTGGTGTTCATTTCCTCTGAAATAAACAAATCACTATTAAGTCCTTTGAAACAGGAGACTGCCAGGAAACACAAAAGTCACTTTTGCTTCATCCTTTAAGATAAAGTATTTAATAAGTGGAAATGAGATGCAACAGAAGGAGTGGTGGAGTCTTCACACCTGCTAGAAGTCCAGCAGATATCCACAGAGCACGAATTCTAACAAATCTCAAACTTTGACTTTTAGCAAAATTGCAGAGACTAAGCCAAGAAAGAAATCTGTACAGCCTTCGCAAACTTCTTAATTAGAAAGACTGATTTGTGGGAACATAGGAAGTTTGAAGATAAAATGTTAGCAATTATAGCTGGAGGGTTGTGTCCCCCACCCAATGAATTAGCTCTGAAGTATTTTTATCTTTAAATTATTTCATATTCTACTTTAAGTCAAATGGTAATTGATCCATATATAGGAGCTTTTACTAGAAAGGTGGGGTCTTGCTTAAGGAGTAAACATCAAGCATCTATTGCTGAGTTTCTGTTGTTTGTTTGCTGGCATATTTGATGTTGGAAAATTTCAGAGATATGACTCATTGTTATTTACCTCAATCAAAACAAATGAGTGCCTCCAAAGTAATTGCATATATATTCTCGCCAGCAATTTAATAGGGAAATACAAGATCAGGTAAGAGGTAAGAAAAAGAGAAGCCAAATGTCACAACAACTAGAAAGATCAAAAAGCAAATAAAACACAAAGGCAAGAAACAGACGTTAAGAGGAAGACAAAAAGTATATCCCAAAATTAAATTTAAAAGCATATTTTTGTTTTAATTCCTTATTTTTTTTTATTAATGAATTGATTTGTCTCAAGAGCAGAGTAAATCCCTCTTAACCGATCTCCTTCACATATATTGGCTCTTTAATACAGTCAACTGTAGTTTATATTTGCTTTAGCAATCAAGATGCTAAATGATTGCTAAAACAAAATAAAAACAGAAACAAAACTTGATCTGAACTAAAATTTTTATATGAATTCAAAATTTTCTTTCTCTCAAGATTTGATAAACTTCTTAAATCAGTTAGCTATCTATTATCTATCTATCTATCTATATCTCTATATTTTCAAACAGATAGTATTGAAAAGAGCAAGAGCCTAATCAGGAGATCAAATCACAAGTTATTTTGTGTCTTCCAGCAGCTTAGTCATTGGAATGATGCTGTTCCTATGAGCTATGATTTGCTTCTTACTGCCTGCCTTATACCTGTCTATCTTTCTCTTTACATACCTGCCACCGTGCATTTAATTTAATTTACAATAGTCCCAGCCTTCAGAAAGCTTGCATGTTATTTTCATCTTTCAAAACATAAGTTTAGTGCTATGTCATTCGTTTATATTAAAGATTATTGGCTGGGCGAGGTGGCTCATGCCTGTAATCCCAGCACTTCGGGAGGCCAAGGTGGGCGGATCACAAGGTCAGGAGTTCGAGACCAACTTGACCAACATGGTGAAACCCCATCTCTACTGAAAAAAAAAAAATACAAAAATTAGCAGGGTGTGGTAACATGTGCCTGTAACCCCAGCTACTCAGGAGGCTGAGGCAGGAGAATCACTTGAATCCGGGAGGCGGAGGTTGCAGTGAGCTGAGATCGCGCCACTGCACTCCAGCTTGGGTGACAGAGCGAGACTCCGTCTCAAAAAAAAAAAAAAAAAAAAACAAAAAACAGCAAAAAAAGATTACTACAGAAATGTATCTTGCTTGACATTAACACGGTTGGTCGCAAGATGAGTTCTTACATCACTTTTGAAAATTGAATCTTCTTACTCATTAATTTTCAATAATAAATTTATAATTATATTGATTTTCAGAAACCTCTGATATTTTTTAAATAAAATGTTATTTGTGGCTGTGAAAGAGTGTCATGCCTGTGTGTTCTGTGTGGCCTCAGTCACTGGGAACTTCGGTAAGAAAGCTGGTGTTCTCTCTGTAGAATAGATTTGGAGATTGGTTATTTATAGATGTGGGAATGACCACTATGTTAGTATATTTCATGCTATTTACATCCATGAATTATGTGATTAAAGAGGATGGGGGTCTTTTACGTGTGGGGCTTCTCTTCCTAAAGTATTGATAATAACTTAGACTTTGACCTTCAGAAAAAAATGCACTGTCTGTTAGATTATTGTTTTCTAATCACGGGACTCATTGATTGGTTTAATGAACTGTGTTTTTAAATTTTCATATGTCCTGCATTCAGTCATACATCTTTTGAAGTGTTTTCATTTTTTATAAATTTCAGTATGAAATGCAAATAAATTACCAAAAATACTCTCAGTCACTGTGCAGTGTGGATTTTAAAGAGGATGTGGAAAAACTTTGAAGGAATGGGGACCTGCTCCATTGTTCTAAGCCAAAAATATCAAAATTTGGCTTATAACACTATGGAAACTAAAAGTCTGCTTATTTCTATAGGGGATTAATGCATTACTCAACCTTGAAAAATTATATTGCCTGGCAACTACAAAATACATTTAATTTTCCCAGTCCTTCTGTCTTTATTCTTTTATTTTGAAAAGAGTATCATTCAAAAGCTCTATTCTGCTGACAGTTCACTTCTCATTAGACTATTGTACAACTGATGTTCATGCTGTTGGAGCAGTTTGGCATACACACTTTTAAAATTAAATATAAGTAAAATTGTCTCAATCTTTCCTTCCCTATCTACTTAATTGCTTTTAGTTTAAGAAAATGGAGAACTGAAAACCCCTATAACTAATGCACATCCCTAAAGAAAAAAATATTATGTATAACATTAATATTACACTCTTATTTGAAGACCTCAAAGTTGCTAAATTAGACTTCTCTAAATAATAGACTTTGACTGATTTTATTTTTCCTTTTCAAAAATTAACTGAAATATAAATAGTGGTAGTAGTGCTAGTTTTCTGTTCGATATTTTCCTAGTCAACACCAGTAGAGAGAATAAATGGAGTTGATGGGGTGGGGGGTGGGGAAACACTGATCTTTTTCATTTTAATTCCAGGGTGTAAGGATGAACTTGCTTCAAATGAAAATGAAATTGTTATCCTTGCAAAATTCTGTCTAAATACAAAACAAGTTTATTTTATTTTACCCTATTTAACTTGACTATTTCCATTGCATAATGCAATTTTATAGTATGTAGTGTGCAACTATGGAGGTAGTAGCATCTATGTTTGCCACCCCAGCCAGTCATTATCTGTTACTGAATAATTTGTCAATGCTTAAGTAGGTAGAGTGGTACTAATAATGTCAAAACCACAGGCTTAGGTTTTGAACGTTAGCTTCTCTCAGAGAATGATTTTCTTTTGTGACAATAGAGCACTGCCCCAATCATTACCAGCCACATAATAAATGCATTCTGTGTAACACAGGGAACTTTGTGTGTTTGCCTTGCCATAAATGGAAAACACATCAAGAATGCCACTTTGAAATGGCTGATCATATTTTTTAGAATGACTGATTCATCTCCCTACTCCTTCAGTCATTCAGTCACTCATAAAGTGCATATTGAGTCCCTCCCATTGGCAAAGTGATGAACTTCTAAAAACACATGTGGTTGATTTTAAAAGCAAAAAGTATTCCAAAAGTTCAGGCCCCATGGTTTATGTAGGTGGCTATTTGATCAAATCAGTTTGGTGAATATGCTAATATATTAATCAATCATAAAGAAAATTAAGAAACTTTGAATATCCCTCTCTCAAACCATAATTAGCTTAGCTCTAGAAAAATTAGAGATGTGAGTGAATACGCTTATTAGTTTATTATGTGAAGTAGCTTAGCTATAGGTCATGGCAGATTTGATAAGGAAAAAAATAGCCACTTATCAACAGAAAAGTTATTTATGTTTTTAGTTATCAAAGCCTACCAATTTTACATTCTAGGCAACTGTTTAATATTTCCCTTAACCCACTTTCTTAATTTAGAAATGCTATTATTCACCTGTGTCATTACAACAACCCCTCTTCAGTGTATCCTAATGCTTCCTTTCTCTCTCTCTCTCTCTCTCTCTCTTTTTTTTTTTTTTTTTTTGAGACTGAGTCTCACTCTGTCGCCAATGTTGGAGTGCAATAGCGCAATCTTGGCTCACTGCAACATCCACCTCCTGAGTTCAAGTGATTCTCCTGCCTCAGCCTCCCGAGTACCTGGGATTACAGACACCCTCCATCATGCCTGGCTAATTTTTGTAGAGGTAGGGTCTCACCATGTTGGCCAGGCTGGTCTTGAACTCCTGACCTCAGGTGATCTGCCTGCCTCGGCCTCTCAAAGTGCTGGGATTACAGGCATGAGCCATCACGCCTGGCTCCTTTCTCATTTCTAATGCCATTGTGACCGTGTATTTAACCATTGTTCATTGAGCATTCTATGACAGGCATGGACCTTTCATGTGGGATCAGTGGTTCTCAAGTCACAGTGATTTTGTCCCTCGGGAGGCATTTGGTAATCTCTAGAGACAAATAGTTGTGACACGTTGGAAGTAGGAGTAGTTCTATTGGCATCTGGTGATTAGGGGCCACAAATGCTGTTAAATATCTTATGATGCAAACAACAGTGCCCTACAACCAGGAATTACGTCATCCAAAAGGTCCATAGTGCCAAAGCTGAAAAATCCTCGAGAGAGTAGGGTGGACAGGATTTAAAGAATAAGATCAGGTTTCTATTCTTCAGGCATACTCATCTAATACAGCGCTGAGTGAAATTCTTGATTTTTATTTATACTCCCGTTGCTCACAGTCTACACTCTCTTGCTAACTTTTTCTACCATTCTCCGGTGTTCTCCATGTGCTGGTTTTAGTCCCAGGACAGTATGATTTTCCACAGGGCATTCTGTACTCTTTTGTGTTTCTAGATTTTGTTCTTGCTTTTTCTTTTGTGTGGAATACCCTTACTTTTGCATCTACAGAAATCTCACTCATTCTTTAAGATCTAGCTCAGGTGTCACTTCCTCCTAGAAGCCATCCTTAGCTCATTCAAGGAGGAAAGGTATTCACTTTTCCTCTCAATATGATAGATCATTGCACAGGCTTTTATTTTTGAATAAGTCATTTTGCATTGTAATCATTTATTAACTTGTGTCTCCTATACCTGATTACAGAGACCAAGTCTTTAGTTCCATGTGCTTAAGACAATGACTGGTACAGAATATCACTCAAGTACTTGATAAAAGAATAAAATAAATATTTGAATAATTGTGGAAAGAGAATAAAGAATCTATATCACATAAAACTTCTAAAAATCATTAAGCTGGATCCTCTTTGCTCTCTTTTTATTTTGAGAGGAGTCTCACTCTGTCGCCCAGGCTGGAGTGCAGTGGCGCGATCTCGGCTCACTGCAAGCTCTGCCTCCCGGGTTCACGTCATTCTTCTGCCTCAGTCTCCCAAGTAACTGGGACTACAGGCGCCCGCCACCGCGGGGTAATTTTTTGTATTTTTAGTAGAGACAGAGTTTCACCATGTTAGCCAGGATTGTCTCGATCTCCTGACCTCGTGATCTGCCCATCTCGGCCTCTCAAAGTGCTGGGATTACAGGATGAGCCACTGTGCCCGGCCCGCTTTAGTTTCAAGTGCTTAAAATTCTGGGTTTAGACATTAGGCATTCTTTGACACATAGCAGACATAGATACAAAATTTTCGTTTTATATGCATACACCCGACTGCAAAAGCATTTCTTTTTTTACTACCACTAATTCCTATGCTTACATATAAATATATGAAAATTGGTTGCAATAAAGATGCAACATTATGGTTTCCACACCTTTCATATTTTAAAATAACATTGCCTAGTTTATAAATAAGTTATATATTAAAGTAAATTTTTGGACTTCTTCTTCATCGCTACAAAATAAAATAAAATAAAAAATAGCCAGACATGGTGGCATATGCCTGTAGTCCTAGCTACCTGGGAAGCTCAGGTAGGAGGATTGCTTGAGCCCAGGAGATCAAGGCTGTAGTGAGCCATGATCATGACACTGCACTCCAGCCTTGGTGACAGAGTGAGACCCTGTCTTACCAAAAGAAAGTACTGGATCATTGGATATTATATGTAAAACAAACAGAAGGAATTTCTGAAAGGTAGAAAGAGGAGACAGAATAGCTAGTGTCTTAGTTCAGGGTACTATAACAAAATATTATAGACTGGTTGTCTTAAAAAATAAATCTTTATTTCTCACAGTTCCGGAGGCTGGGAAGTCCGAGGCCAGGGTGGCAGATTGAGTGTCTTATGATGATCCTTTTTCTGATTTGCATATGGTTGTCTTCTCACTATGTCCTCACATGCAGACAGAGATCATTTCTCTTGCATCTTGTCTTATGAGGCTCAAATCCTGTTCCTCAGGGCTCCAGTCTTGTGACCTAATTGCTTTTCAAAAGCCCCAACTCAAAATACCATCACATCGGGGATTAGAGATTTCAACATATGTACTGGGGGAAGATACAAACTTTTGGTCCATAACAGCTAGGGATTTTGAGATCGTGAGTTCTCTTTTTGCTTTTTTGCCTCATTAATACCAGAATTGAAGAAGCCAGAAATCCAATACACTGATACATACAGACAAAAAGTTCTAACAAATGTTTGCTGTTTTTAGACAAAAATCCAGGAAAGGAGGAGCCTCGCAAAGCATACCAATTTAAGACAACCACCTCTCTACTCCAGTTAAACACCGTAGGAAAAAAAAAAAACACCCTGGCTTCTTCTGCATCCACACTAGTGAAGGCTGAGTGAATAGCCTAGACTTCCGCCCTCACCAGGCTTTAATGAGAACCCCAATCTTCCTCCCACCTCCCCACCAGGCTGAAGTCAGAGAAACCTGAATAAGGACCCAGAGCCAACTGGCAGTAATGAGTTACTCATCTTGTTCCCCAAAGGGATGGTTCCAGAGGAGGCCTCATAGAAAGTCCGGACTTTCAGAACCAAGCAGTGTTAATGAGGATGACTCCACCTACCTACTCTGTGGTATTAGTAAAAAGCTAGTCTTATCCTTACCAACTAAGGTGGTATTATCAGAGGCCTAGTGGGGAGCTAGAAATCCTACCTCCAGCTAAGAGTAATCAAGAACCTTCTCCACTTCTGATGTAAACTGAGGCTTAGTGGGGGACTTATACTTCTACTTCAGGTAGCAGTAAGGAGCCTGCTCCACCTGCCTTACCCCTCATTCACTCATTATCACAGCAGTGTCAAAAGAAGCCTGCTGAAACAGAAGGTTTAAATAAGAGCACCATATATAATACTTAAACTTTCCAGGTTTCAGTGAAAAAAATCACTCATCAGACCTTTACCAATAACCAGGTAAATCTGAAGTTGAATGAAGAGTGACCATCATTGCACCTTAAAATTGAGATAATAGAGAAGTTAGATGTAGTAATTGGCTAAAAATGTTTTAAATCAATAATCATAAAATCTTTTCAATGATTAAGTACAAACATGCTTGGAACAAATGAAAAAAATAGAACATCTCAGCAAAGAAGCAAAAAATTCAACAATGCTCTAGAAGACATAAAGGAGAAACAAGCATAAATTTTAAAACTAAAAATATACTAGCCAAAATAAAATCTCAATGGATGAACTTAATAGCAGGATGGACAGGATAAAGGGAAGAACTGGAGAACATGAAGATAAAACCATAGAAATTGTCCAAAATGAATGATAAAAAGAAAAATGAAAAAAAAAAAAGAAAATATTTTTACCTTGTGGATCTGTGAGTCTGTGACCAAAAGCAATCTAATATTTGTGTAATTGGAATTCCTTAAGGGGAGAAAAAGAGGGTGAAACTGACAGAGAAATTGTTGAAATAATGGCTGAAACTTTTCCAAATTTAGCAAAAGACATAAACCTGCAAAAACAAGCAGCTGAGAGAATCCTAAATAGGATAAACACAAAGAAATTTACACTAAACACATCACAGTCAAACTTCTGAAAACTAAAGACAAAGAAAATAAAAGCATGTCTAAATCAGTGAAAGAGAAGCTATACCAATGAAGGGCAATTTTTCAATGATAGTAGATTTCACATTAAAAACCGTGGAGGTCAGAAAGAAGTAGTACAACATTTTTCAAGTGCAGAAAGAAAAGAACAGTCAATGCAGGACTTGGTACCCAGAAAAAATATTCTCAGGAAGGACAGGGAGATTATGACATTCTCAAGTGAAGGAAGACTAAGAGAATTTTCCTAGTAAGACTACCCAAAAAGAATGACTGAAGAATTTTTTTTTTTTTTTTTGGACAAAAAAGAAATGATAAAGGAAGTAATCTTAGAACATCAAAAGGTTTTAACAAAAAGGTTAAACAAAAAGGTTTTAACCTCAAAGAGGTTAAAGCACACAAAAACATGAGACAAATCAAAACTGTGTTCTAAATAAATGTTCAGTAACCAAGGGAATGGCAGATAAAAGAAAAAAGAAAGAAAAACCATGAAAAAACAAGGTAACAATGAAAAAACAAAAAGTAAAAGGGCAGACTTAAGCTGTAGCATACAATAATTATATTAAGTGTTAATGGCCTAAAAACACGCAATTAAAAGGCAGAGATTGATAGAGTGGACTAAAAACATGAACCAACCATTTGTTGTGTACAAAAAACTCACTCTAAATACAATGATAAATCTAGGTTGAGATCAAAGAAAATTAAAATTAAAAAAGATTTACCACTCAAACTTTAATCAAAAGAAGGAAGGAGTGGCTATATTAATATGAGATAAAGTAGATTTTGGAGAAAAAAATTACCAGAGACAGAGAGAGATATTAAAAATGATCAAAGTCAATTCATCGGGAAGATGTAGGTATCCTAAATGTATATTCACCAAAAGCAGAGCTTCAAAATACATACAAAAAACTGATAGAACTAATAGGAGAAATGGATAAACCCATTATTATAGTTGGAGATTTTAATATTCTTCTCTCAATCGATAAAGCAGCTAGACAGAAAACTAGCAAGGATATAAAAAAACTTAACAACACCATAAACCAACAAGAACTAATGGACAATTTATAGAATGTTCTATTCTGAAATGGTAGAATACACATATTTTTAAAGCTCACTAAACATACATCAAGGTACACCATAACTTGAACTACAAATCTTAACAAACTTAAAAGAATTGGAATCTTACAAAATGTGTTTTCTAACCACATTGAAAGTAAACCAGATATTAGTAACAGAAAATTTTCAAACACAGAAATTAAACACACTTCTAAATATTATGGATCAAAAAGGAAATCTTGATAGAAATAAGAAATACATTGATCTGCAAGAAAATGAAAATACAACATTGTTAATTTTTTGGGATCTAGTTATAGCAGTCCTGAGAAGGAAATTTATAGCAGTAATGAACATTAGGAAAGAGAAAAGGTTTCAAAACAATTGTCTAATCTCCCATCTAGAAAAAAAGAGAAAAATAAACTCAAAGCAAGCAAAAGGAAGGAAATAGAACAGATAAGACCAGAAATCAATGATGTTGAAAATATAAAAATAATAACGAAAATAAGTGAAATAAAAAGCTTGTTCTTTGAAATGATTTTTGAAACTGATAATCCTCTAGCAAGACAGATAATGAAAAACAGAAAGAAGCCACAAAAATGCCAGCATGAGATATTATATAAAAGATATTGCTGCAGATCCTGCAGACACCAAAAGGACAAAAAGAAAATACCATGATGAATTCCACTCACATCAATTTGACAATGTAGAGGAAATGGACCCATTTCTTAAAAAGCACAAACTAGTGCAACTCACCCAATATGAAAAAAATATTTCAATAGTTCTAAATTTATTTAAGAAATTGAATTTATGATTTTAAAATGTCAAAAAAAACTACAGACCCATATGAACTCATTTCAGAATTCTACCAAACTGAAATAAGACATAACATAGAATTATGTTAATTCTATACAATCTCTTCCAGAAAATAGCAGAGGAGTGGATACTTTCCAATTTACTTAATGAAGATAGTATTATTGTAATATCAACAGCAGACAGTCAGTATAACAGAAGAAAACTACAGAGTTATATTGTTCATTAATATAGATGTAAAAATTCTTAAAATAATATAAAATAAAATTCAGTAGTATATAAAAATAATTATATACTATGATCAAGTACTGTTTATTGTAGGGTTGCAAAGCTGATTAAATATTTAAAAATCAATGTAATTCACTATATTAAAAGCAAAAAATATTCTCATGATTAAACCAGTTGGTGGCGGAAGAAATATTTGACAAATTTGTAGAAGCATTTACCATAGAACCTCTCAGAAAACTAGAAATGGAGGCAAACTTCCTCAACTTGATAAAAATAAATTTAGTGGCAGCCTACAACTAACATACTAATGATGAAAGACTGAATGTTTTACCCTTAATATCAGGAATGTCCTCCCTCACCATTCTTATTCAACATAAGACTGAAAGGTATAGCCAATCCAATAAGGCCAGAAAAGGAAATAAAATGCATACAGATCAGAAAGGAAAAAAAAAAAAAGCCTGCCTTAGTTGCAGATGATACATGTGTTTTCAAGGCAAAACCATGGAATTTACCAACAAAATCTCCCAAATATTAGAACTTATATGTAAGTATAGAAAAGTTGTGGAATACAAGATAAACATACAAAAATTACATAATTGTATTTCTATTTACTGGTAATTAACACATGTACTCTAAAATTAAAACACAATTCAAGCTCCAATAGCTCAACAAGAAATATCTTAGGTATAAATCTAACAAAGCATTCACATGATCTGCATGCAGAAAACTACAAAATGCTGAAGGAAATCAAAGAAGATCTAGATAAATGGACAGACATGTTGTGTTTATGGACTGGAAAACTTAACATAGTAAAGATGTCAATTTCCTCCAATTTGCTGTAAGTTTTATGTCACTCTATCAAATTCCCAACAAGAATTGTTATAGACATGAGATTTTCTAAAATGTATATGAAAATCAGAGACACTAGAATAGCTAAATGATTTTGAACAGGGAGAATGAAGTGATAAGAAGTCATGGATTCTGTTTTGATGTATTACATACCTACATTAATCAAAACTGTGTGCTATTGGTGGAGACATAGAAACATATATTAATGGAAAAAAATAGAAAATCAACAGGGGAGAAGGCATATTCTTTTCAACAAATGGTGCTAAGGCAGTTGGACCATCATAGGTAAAAAAAATCTTGATCTAAACCTCAGACCTTATACAAAAATTAAATCAAAATGAATCATGAATGTAAATACAAAACATTCACTTATGATAATTAGAATAAAACATATGAGAAAATCTTTTGAATCCATAGAGCTTGGTGAAGACTTGTTAGACTTGACAGCAAAAGCATAGTCCATAAAAGGAAAAATTGATAAAGCAGACTTCATCAAAATTACAAATTTTTGCTCTGTGAAAGACCCTGTTAAGAGGATGAAAAGACCAGCTGCAGAATGGGGGAACATGTTAACAAACCACATATCTGATAAAGGATGAATATCAAAAATACGTAAAGAACTCTCAAGTCCCAACAATAAAAAAATCAAATGTGAAAGTGGGCCAAGGATAGAAAGCGATCTTTTAATCGAACAGAATATGAAGATGGCAAATAAATACACGACAAGTGTTCAACATTATTAGCTATTTAGAAAGAGCAAATTAAAACCACACTGAGATAGCACTACACAGCTATCATACTAGCTAAAATTGAAAAACGGTGATACTAACACATGATGGCAAACATGTGGAAAAACTGGATCATCCAGACACCACCACTTGTGAGAATGTAAATTGCCCCAGCCACTCTGGAAAAAAGTTTGACAGTTTCTTAAAAAAACAAAACATGCAACTACCATATGACTCATCAGTTGCACTTTTGAGTATTTATTTCAGAGAGATGAAAACATGTTTATACAAATATCTGTGAGTGAATATCCACAGAAGTTTTAATCATAATAAGCAAAATCTGGAAACAGTACAAATGCTCTTCAATAGGCAAATGGTTAAACAAACGGTGGTACATCCATACTATGGAATACCCTCAGCAATTAAAGAGAAGGGAGCTGTTGATGTATTTATAGCAACTTGGATGAATCTTTAAAGAATTATGGTGAGTGAAAAAAGTCATTCCCCAAAGACTAACAATGTATTATTCCATATAAATAGCATTCTCGAGAGGACAAAAATTACAGACATCAAGAACTTGCAGAAATAGAGATTGCATGGGAATCAACAACTATCTCAAAATAAAAATATTAACGTAATTAAAAAGATGGTGGCTTAGTTTTTTAGAATATCTTTATTTGTAACATATATTTGTTTATTTATTTATATGTTTACTATTTATATGGGCTATGATATGCTTTATACTCTTTGTAGATATTTTATTTGCCAATGTGGCAGTGTTAGTGCTGCCTTTAAAATGGAAAATACTTCTGGCTGAGAATAGAAGATCTGCTTATATGACTGGTGTTTACAAAAGATACTGCGACATATATTACATGCTTTTATGTCACGTACATTTTGTTAAAACATTATAGATTACTTAATGAGAGTATTCAAATGCATGAG
This sequence comes from Macaca nemestrina, assembly GCF_043159975.1. Lineage (NCBI taxonomy): Eukaryota > Metazoa > Chordata > Mammalia > Primates > Cercopithecidae > Macaca > Macaca nemestrina. Next base: position 86,421,262 of record NC_092128.1, on the reverse strand, counting down.
TAAATGCATTTTCTACTTTATAACAGAGTTCTAAAGAGGCATCCCAAAATATCCTATAAATCAGTCACAATTAATTTACCTAAAAGTTCTTTTGAACAGTAAAAGCATGTAACTGCATTTGAAAACACATTTTCAGAAAAGTCAAATGAAAATGAATTAATTGCTGAGAAGCCTATAGGTTCAAAGCAATTGAGTCTTGAATCCCTATTCTCTTAAAAGATTTTTTCTTTTAAAGATGGTATTTTGTAAGCTGTTCAGATCCTTTGTTGGTAGATTCTAAGACCGGGAAGAAGATGAGTTAATCATTGACTGGGTTCTAAATAATTCCTTCTTCTAAGGATATGCTTGTTAACATTCAGTTGTCTTCTGTTGGGGAAGTGAAATTACTAAGTAATCATGTGAGTCTGTTAATGATGTGGTCACCTGTGTAACTGAAGACCCTGAGACTGTTGAAATCATATATGACTTTGAAGTTTTTCAGTAGGGAAGGTAGAAGCCACTAAATGTTGTTCATATCTTTTCTCCTTATTTTTCCTTTTTTTCAGTAGAGTCTTTCTTAGTGTGGGCTCAAAATAGAACACTTGGACAAGGGGGTCTTGAGTAGTGATCAAGAGGACAGAGTCTAGTGCAAGACTTCACACAATTAAACCCCAGCCCTTGTTGGCTATGTGATCTGGCATGTGCTACTGGACTTCTTGTGCCTCAGTTTCCTCAGTCTTGAAATGCAGGGTAGTGTAAATAAATGTAGGTGCTCAGAATACAGCCTGGTGCATAATCAGGACTCTAAAGGTTAGATATTATTATATCAATATCAAGAATACTGTAGAAATGACATTATATTCTAAAATAATTTCTTTTATTTTGAGTGATTAGAAATAGTATTGCATTGCAATTTTATAAGAGACAATTTCTTACAATTTTTTGACCATTAAGAACACGCCAGGGTTAACTGATTATTTTTTGTTCAATACCTACAATGTGACAATACTGGATATATATATATACTATTATAGGCAGGAGACATTCTCAGAATATTCAAGGAGCATGAATATTTTCATAGCAGTATTGAGGGAAAGTATATCACATTTCATTTATACATACCAAAGTTAGACATTCAAACCTATTTTATTCCCCACTCTCTTTCAATTTTAAAAATCACCAATGGCTTCCTATTAACAAGAGAAAATACTCAGTATGAAGATCGAGGACTTTCACAGGCTGGTCCCAGCCTCATCTCTCCTCTTTGCTCCATGTCCTTGTTTCCAGCACTTTAAGAAAGTTAAGTGTTCCCAGTACATTCCACATGCTCTATCTCAGTCTTCTGTTCACTTGTCCAAATGCAGTCTGCCCTCATTTCTCTTTTAGGCAAACTCCTCTCCATTTCCAAGTCCTGACTCATATTTACCTTCTCTGGGAGTCCCTTTTAATAAAAGGCAGACAGATTGAGTGCCTCTGTTGTCTTCTTGTCTGTTCTCTTTTTAAATCACTGTGGAAATCCCTCCATGCTAATAGTAATTCTTTCATTGCATTGACTTTTTTCGTTTAATTGCTTTTATAATTCAAAATTTTAAAAGTATGGAAAAGTGCAAAAAAAAAGTGAGTGTCAATTTTTTTCCCCTCTATTTCTTCTCTCTCCTGTGTGAAATGCTATGATCCTTAAGGGAAGGAATAATTTCTCACTTATCTTTGTGTCTCCTCAGTGCCCTGCACAGTTACTGGCACATAGGAAGCATTCAGTAAACATTTATAAATAACATATTCACAAGATATGGCATTAGTCTGAAATATGTAATGAGATCAGCATCATTTGCACTTATGAAACATAAATGGTAAAATAGAAACAATTTTCAAAGGAACAGTAAAAGCAAATTGAAAGGTACCTAGAAGGTAGGTAAAAAATTAAGTGTGAATTGTACTAAGAGATTATTGCAGTCATCTTAGCACAAGATGCTGAATCTGGTGCAGGTGTTACTTGCCATCTCAAGGGAAAATTACACAGAACATTGCAACTAAGTTATGGGGTATGGAGAAAAGTGGAAAACATTAGAACTCTTTAATGATTTTGAGCCCACAATTGGGAAAATTGTGGTGCAATTTACAGAGAGGTTGGAAAAGGAAGCAAGTGTCGTTTTTGTGAAGAGGAATTTAACTCTAAACCAGTTGACTTGTAAGGGATGGCCAAACATCCAAGTGCAGTTTCCCAGTAGGCAATTAGAAGAGCTGGACTGGTGAGAAGTCTCCTGAGATCCACCTCTATTTACTACCGATCTTTAAAACCTTTGATCTATATGCTTGGGCCTACCTGGTCACCAGCTTTGTGAGTTTGGACCAAATTGCTTTGCAGCAATTTAATATGGTTCTAGCACTCTGCTTAATTTCTACAGTGTTGACTTAATACGGAGACCTCTGCCTTGCTTACCCAAAAATATTAGATGCTCTGCTGGGTGAGACCCCTGTCCTGAGTTCCTGATGGCTTATCAGCAGCACAGTGTCCTGATCTACTCAGCCCCATGATACCATTGCCTGGACACCTGTACTTTTGCAATACCCCATACTTGTTGCTGTCACAGAACAGTTTTTCTGCTCAAAAATGTTCAACTTCATCCCTCAGCCTGCCATTCACTCATGGCATTGACACGGCCTTAACTATTTTTCTGAAATGAGTTTACCATCTTTCCCATCTGTATTCCAGATACTTACTGTTTCCTGCAACCACTAGTCAGTCCCTAACCTAAAGTCTTTGTTCTTATTTTTCTTGTCATCTGGGAAGTTATTTTCGGCTATCGCAGAAGCTCTGTCCTTTCTAGAAGAACTATCGTAAATGTAATTTGCTTGTGAAACTTCATGATTCTTCAATTTAAGTGATTCTCCCACCTTTCATCATCCATAGATGCTTGTATCTCTTTTCTAGTACAAAGCATGTTCTCTGATGTTTTAGCTATTTTTGAAATTATTTTTATCTGTTTCTGATGTCTCCCCCCACCTTTACTGCACACTATTTTTATAAGCTCCTTAATGAAGTTACATAATATATTACTTACAATTTGTTTCCTAGTGATTAAAACAATACCTTGCATTGTAAATATTCAATAAATACTGTATTTGTTGAGTGGAATTCATGTGGTAGTTAACACCTTAAAAACGGTGAACTGTTTAGGATACGGAAATTATTTATAGAAAAGATCAGCATATGCATGGCTATTGCAGAATTTCCTATTTCGGGAGGAAAGAGTAATGGAAACAGAGATGAGGCGTCCTGGAGATGGTGACTTGCTTTGTTACTCAGGGAGATGTGGGAGGGCCTCCCAGAATTCAGGTCAACTGTGTCTCAGCAAGTGAACAACTTAATTTCATGTAAATCAGCTATTATTAATCATTTATAGAGTGAGGCATTTCTGCTCCTGTTTTATAGTTGTGCTGGCAAGTGGGTGCCAAAGGAAGAGGGAATTCCCTGGGCAACTAAACTCCAACCTCAAATCTCTTTACTTCCTCTGGGTGATTAATTATGTTACAAGGTTCTAAACAAAGAACCCTTGATTCAGATTCTGAAGCGCTAGGTTATTGATGCTGCAGCACTTTCGCTGCATCCTAGTTCAGTCAAATTTTTCTCAAAGCTGGTTTCTATTTCTGGCAGTAACTCTTCAGTTCTGGAACCTTAGTCCCAGCCAAAATAAACTATTATCTCAGGTCTGTATTTTTCCTGAAGCACCATGGCATTTTTATGGAATGTGGAGACAGTTTTATGTAAGACTTTAATGGTAACAATAAAGGACCCAGATCTCTTTCTCTGGCCTGCTATCCTTTCCTCTGTATCCCAGCACTGATTACACAGTTTCCAAAAAAGAGCCATCTTAAACCTTCCAAATACAATCTCTCTTTTGTATATTCTGGGATGTAATTTACGCTTTCTTTTTATTCCTTCATCCGCACCGACATAAAATTATTTTTTTATGTATAGTTGGTTACAATTTTAAGGAAAAAAGCAGTCTAGTATACTATGATTATAGGGTTAAAATTGCTTTTCATTCATTTAAATAATGCTCATTCAGTTTTACTTCTTTAAATAGCTGTGTTTTATCTGTAAATATTTATTCATGCTGTTCATAATAATTCAGAGAAGTAAATATTACATTAAGTCTTAAAAACTTAAAAATGTAAAACGGGTAAACTTGTCTATTTTTGATTTTTTAAAAATACCTATTAATTAAAAATATATGTCGCTAAGGACGTATTTGCATGCTATGGGAATATCTCTAGCCTGATAGTATCAATATCTTAATATTCAGCGTGTTGAAGGCCAGATTTCCCAACTTCAATGAGTGAGTAAAATAAATGCTTCTGACACTATTATGTCTCAATTATTTGAATGTGTCTTACAAGTGATCCAAATCATGGTCTGTAAATTGAGAAGTTTAAAAATAAAGGAGAGTTCTGAAGTCAGTTATTTATTAGAAGATAGGCTAATGCATACGTGGTAATCCTAGAAACAGTGATCATTTTTTAAGGTCAATTAATTTTAAAAGTCCTACTGTTTTATTAAAAGATTATCTTTTAAAATGAGAAATTACATTTTAGTAATTTCAAGAAAATTGAAATAATAGAACTATTCATGATTTGTTTTTGTTTTTGGGTGTTACAAACAATTATAAAGTTTCAGCTATGTAGCATTGCTACTAGTATACAGTGGCTGTTCACAGCAGCTTTAGTTTCATGTTCATGTTCCATAAAATTGAGCTTCCTGTCTTTACATTTTAGAACCTAGATCATTATCCTTGAGAATGTCTATGCTAATGCATAAGATTGCTAAGGAAAGGAAATACTGTAATATGAGAAGACAAAGAAATTGAACCATCAAAGTAGACTCTTGCATAATAAGCAGAATCTTAATGCTTGTTGAGCCTAGCTAGAGAATTTACTAAAATGTAGCTTGCAGCCATATGTCTGGAAATGTCTTACCATTTAACGCAGAAAGCATGAGAACCTCTCTGAGATACTGCTATGGTGGGTTCCTGAGGCAAACTTGGATTATTGGTAAAAATAAGCAATTGTGATGTTCTTCCAACACTCATTTTATGTATGTTTGAGTAACATAGATTTCTGGGAATTGGATGATTATTTTTTTCTCAACAGAAACTTTACTATTTTTAAGGCATGATATCTATCAAAAACAACTGTACTTAGCTAATAAAAACTTTCTTCCTGTAGAAGTACTGAAATACCTAAATTAAGGAGTATTTTTAATATATGAGTCTTATGAGCATCAAAAAAATGCAATCTTTAGCTATAGTGTAACATAATAAATATATACTTGCTGTATTTGTTTCTTGAGGGGGTATGTCCAGATATATAAATGCACTGAATGTGTAGATAGTGCTGTTTATAAATTGCCTTTGATATAGCAAATATATTTTGACATAAGCACTTCAACACAGCCAATATAGTATCTTGAATATAATAGAATATTAATAAATATAAAACATTAATTAAAAGCAACTGTCACCTTAGAGAAGAAGAGTAAATGCTGATTCAATAATTTGTATATCAATCTTTCATATTCTGAATATTAGTTTTATGTCAGTGTGATTTTTTTAAGTGGCGAATATTGGTGCTCTTTTCAAATCTGTGATTAAATGTAATTATGAATTATGGAGATTTCTCCTTCCATTATGAAAACCTTCTTAGGTTCTTGAAGTGCTTTCTTTTAAGAAGACATTACTTCATTGATAAGTGTGATAGAGCTCTGTTAAATAATAAGGATTTAAAATATAATCAAACAAGTAATATTTTTAGTAACCCAGAGTTTTAATATCATGGATTTTATTGACTATACTTTGTCAAACTCAAATTTTAAACTTTTATATGTTACAAAGAGAATCTCCTTCAGTTGAGAAATCATATATTCCAGAGCAGGGAGTAGTTGTGTAGCTATGTGACAGATGATAGTAGAATAATAGAAAGCCAGTGTCATTTCATCTGAGGTTTGGGAAGGAAGAAGCACGATTATATTGTGAAGATATAAGTGCTATAGAAAGCTTCCAAAGAAGAAAATTTATGCTTATTTATGGAGGAGTTTATAAAATTCTTTCACATATATTATCCCACTTGCTCATTTACAAAAATTTGTAAGTCAGGGAGTAAACTAAGAGTAGAGAGATGTTAAAACTATCAGATAAATAAACAGGGACTACAACAGAGGTTTTTATGCCAAGTTTGTTGCTATTCTTATTTTCATAGCTACCACCACAAAATGTAGGGTTTTAGTGCCGAGTAATTAGCATTTATTGTGTGGCTACTAACATAGATATTATCTCATAAATTCTTCTTAATTTTGAATATTATGCATCCACTTATGAAAGATTTCTTTTGATTCTGTCCTTAAAGAGAAGATATAAACCAGAAATACTTTCTTTTAGCACTGCCACAAGGACATACACATATGCACACACAATGCTTGTGACACAAAAATATTCATATACATTCCTCAGAATACAAGGTATACGTATATTTCTGTGATAATTTCCCTCCTGTTTACTATTTGCAAGCCAACTCTTTCTAGAGGTCAGGCACTCTGCATATTTTACTTTCATTGTCTAGTACTTAAAATAGCACGACAGCCAAGAGACCACTTGAGAAATGCTTCTTTCTTTGTTAATAGTCTCCAGATAATTCAGGTACTCAGTAACTACCAAGGGTGTTTTTTACCAACCAATTCTTTACATTTCTGTTTGTTTTAAGTTGTAAATTCCTTAAGTAATTTCAATGTAGAAATATTTTCAAGAAAAAATAATTCCAATATCCATCTTAAAAGAAAACTATTATTGCAGTCATGGGGAATTTGGTGTTTCTTTTCACTGGTACGAGGCCATGTCTATACTTTTACATTTCAATATTTGGATATAAAAGGATGTTTGGTTTCTCCTTGATATCTTTTCTCAATGCTTTAGATTTGTCATAGCTGTTATTTCATTTAAAGAACACTGCTTATTGTGTATTGCACATGATTAAAAAGAAATCTTTTGCACTTATTTATGGCTACTCCTAGCAGTTTCCTTGCTTACAATGACATTTGCATAGCCTCTAAGATTTACCCATTTTGGTGAATTGATTGTCAGATTAACACTATAAGAAAGGTTATTAATGAATTATTAATAATTCATTAATCAGTTTTATAGATGAATTTTTAGAATATCGCTTTCAATACTGCTGTCTAATCATTGAGAGAACTTTCAAATTAGCTAATCATACCTCCTTACCCTTAATCTTCTTTCTTTATTAGGTTATCACTAAGGAGATCTTTATCTATTGTTCTATGACAGCTTCTGAATACCAGGATTTAGTTTGTGAAGTAGTAAGGTATTACAGCAGTGGGTGTTCTGGGGCCAGTGAATAGGGGCTCTCGGAGGCTGACTGTTAAATTTTCAGGAAGTTTGTAACCCTGTTGACGTCACCTTAGCTTAATGGCTTGGAATCCCCTTTGGTGGGTGTATTTACTTCATGGAAGGTGGCAAATTATGCAAAACGAGCATTTCTTCTCTCCTACCAGCACACAACTGGGTATAATTCACTGTAAATTACTCCAGAAAAGATTCATGTGTTGCATAAGTAATTGACAACAAAAAAAATCTAGATTTCTTTTCGAGGCCAGGCTTTCATTCCCGTCCTTCTGGGTTCTACCACTATCTAAAGCATATCCAGAGCACCTCCCTCGAATCCTGGAGCAAGGAGGTGAGCTGCAGAAAGTGACATCACAGGAAAGGCTGTGTTGCAGATCTGTCCGAGGTCCAGGAGCAGATTCACCTTTTCTTGGAGAATTTTTCCTGGGTCCATGTGCTTCTCCATCCTCCTCTGTTTCAGGCATAGAAGGATTTTGCTCTTTTAGATTCCTTGTGAAATACTTTGAACAAATATTTTGAGAGAAAGCACTGAAATTCTATCATAAGGGGTAAAAGAGGAACCCCGAGGCACCATATTTTGCCACAGAACTCTGAGATCCCAGCGACAGGAGGAATTTCCACACCCTCACAGACCTTTGGATTGGCAGAGGAGCCAATGGAGAATATATGGAGGCACTGCTTGAACCTGCATAGAGCCCAGAAGGCTTTGCTGTGCTGGGCAGCTACAAAGAAAATGTGACTCTGAGTGCTCATCTCCTAATGCCCTCATCCTGCACTGAACAACCACAGCTCCTGTTGTCTGCCTGGCTAGGAGAAAACAGAGCCCAGACACTCATGCACCCAGGACAGGTCAACTGCCATTGTCAGGGGACCAAGATGCATCTTAAACACATATCCCCTTGCCTTCCAGTCACCCCTGCAACCAAGACTGCCTGCCTGGCTGTTCCTGCAGTGGGGCCACAGCATTGTCTTGTTTTGTTGGTGGCCTGGGAGCAGCTCACCAACCCCATCACAGTTGATGCTTGACCCCGAGGGCCAGAGAACAAAACTGCTGGTCTGGTCCCAGTTCCCCAGGACACAAGCACTCTGCATAGGGGCATGAAAATGGGATTTATGGCTTGATCTTCACTACAGATTCACTTGCCCATTGTTAGAAAACAGAGAAGAGTGTGGCACAGGTTTGTTTAGGAGCACAGGGGCTGGGTATCCCTCCCTTCATGAAACTGGAATGTGAAGGGTGTGTGGCCTGATAGCTGCAGTTTTTCCCTCAGGGAGTCCCACAGTTTAGAAAGCCTAAAATGGCTCAGTGACCTGAAACAGGCAGTTTGGGATGAGCTCAGGCCTGTTACTGGGCTGGACATGGAAGGGAGACTCCCCTGGGCATGCCCCATGTCTGTCTGCTGGGCTGTAAACCCCAGCACCCTCCCCTACCCCCGTTTCCCTATGTGAGCTCTGTGGCACAGGAGGGACAACACAGCCCTTCCCTGAAAGGTTGGCCCAGTGGCCTGAGAGCTGCCCCTAGACCTTGACCAAGGTCAATGCTTGTACCTGCCTTGGAGAGCCTAGTGACTGAGTTGCCTGACCCAGCTCCACCCAGCTTTGCCACCTCCAGCTACCTTGGCAGCAAAGTGCAGAACATACCCCCAGGAGCCCCAGTGCCACTCTTCATTACGGACATATCAATACTTCCTTTGATCCACAAAGGCCAAGCAAAAATCCCACTGCCAACAGTGCAACTGCCTCTCACCTGCAAGCATCACCTACTGGCTGAGAGGTCAAACTGTATGTCCCATCACAATTTCTAGCCTGATTGTAAGGAACTCAACTGGCTCTTACTTGCAAGAGCTACCTATTGACCTGTAGCATAAACTGCACAACCCGATATAATTGTTGACAGAACTGCACGGCAAGGAACAAGATAAGCCTCTCTAGACCTCCAACACCTTATCCTTGTAGGAGACAGTGAGTCTGACCACAAGCACTGCACATCACTACTACAACCTGAAAACAATTAGCACTTGAGAAAACCACTAAACTAAGGTTCTCTATAGCCAAGGATTTCATATAGAGCCTTGGCCCCCTAAAACACAAAGAGGCAAAGCTAAAGGACCCTACTTAGCATATGCAATAGTTACATCCCCAAGAAGGGGAAACCGCCACCCAAATGAAAGTAAATTAAAAAATAAGAAATAATAACTTCTGCATATGAGAAGGAACCAGCATAAAGAATTCTAGCACCACGAAGAAACAGAGTGCTGTGACACCCCCAAAGGACCGTGTTAATTCTCTAGCAATGGCTCCTAACCAAAATGAAAACTTTGAAGTGAGAGATAAGGAATTCAAAACATGGGTTGTAAGCAAGATCAACAAGATCCAAAAGAAAGTTGAAAATAATCACAAAGAAACCAGAAAATCAATTTAGGAGACAAAAGGCAAAATAGATATATTAAAGAAAAGCAAAACAGAAACTTTGGAAATGGAAAATGCACGAAGGAACTTCAAAACACTGTGGCAAACTTAGCAGTAGAGTAGAACAAACAGAAAAAAAGAAATTCAGAGCTTGAAGACTGTACTTTTGAATTATCTCAGTCAGACAAAAATAAAGAAAAAATAATTTAAGGAAATGAACAAAGACTTTCAGAAATATGGGATTATGTGAAGCAAACAAATCTATGACTTGAAGGCTCTCCAGAGAGAGAAGACAAAAAAGTAACTAACTTGGAAAACATGGTTGAAGGGATAATTCAAGAAAATTTCTCTAATATTGCTAGAGAGGTAAACATCCAGAAATGAGAAATGCAGGGAATACCTGCAAGATACTATACAAGATGAACATCAACAAGGCATAGAGTCTTCAGGCTATCCAAGGTCAACATGAAGGAAAAATCGTAAAGACTGATAAAGAAAAGAGTCAAATCACCTATAAAGGTAATCCCATCAGACTAACAGAAGATTTCTCAGCAGAAATTTTATAGGCCAGAAGAGATTGGTGGCTCATTTTTAGCCTTTTTTAAAAAATGGCACCCCAAAATTTTATATCCTCTCAAACTGAGCTTCATAAATGAAGGAGAAATAAAATATTTTTTTCAGACAAGCAAACACTAATGGAATTTATCCCCATGAGACTAGGCCTTCAAGAAATGCTCAAGGGAGTTCTAAAAATGGAAATAAAAGGACAATACTTACTAGGACAAAAGCAAATGAAAATACAAAGTTTACAGATGCTATGAAGCAATTACACAACTGGGACTACAAAGCAACTATCTAACAACACTATTAGAGAAACAAAACCTCCCATATCAATATTAACCGTGATTGTAAATGGCCTAACTGCACCACTTAAAAAATACAGATTGGCAAACTGGATGAAAAAAACAAGACCCAACCATTTGCTGCCTTCATGGGACCCACTTAACATATAACGACACAAGCTCAAAGTAAAGAAGTGAAGAAAGATCTATGATGCAAACAGAAAGGAAAAGACAGCAGAGGTTGCTATTCTTGTATTTGATGAAACAGACTTTAAACCAACAACAGTTAAAACAAACAAACAAACAAACCAAAAAATAAAAAAAAGGGGGGATTGTATTAAAATAAAGCGTTCAATTCAATTCAGTAAGATTTAACTACCCTAAACATACATGCAACCCAAATGAATAAATTCCTGAAACATATAATCTCCCAAGAGTGAACCAGGAAGACATTGAAATTCTGCACAGACAAATAATGAGTTATGAAATTGAATCAGTAATAAAAAAGTCTACCAATGAAAAAAAGCCTGGGGCCAGATGGATTCATAGCCAAATTCTACCAGACATACAAGACAAAGGTGGTATTACTGAAATTATTCTAAGAAATCAAGGAAGAGAATTTCTTTCCTAACTCATCCTACCAATATATCAAAATATGGCAAGGCCACTACAACAACAACAAAAAGAAAATCATAAGCCAATATCTCTGATGAACACAGATGCAAAAATTCTCAAGAAAATCCTGGGAAGCCAAATCTGGCAATATATCAAAAAAGAATTCATCACGATCAAGTGAGTTTAATTCCAGGGAAGCAAGGATAGTTCAACATACACAAATCAATAAATATGATTCACTATGTAAACAGAATTAAAAACAAAAACCATATGATAATCTCAATAGATGCAGAAAAAGCATTTGTTAAAATCCAGCATCCTTCATGATAAAAACCCTCAACAAACCAGGCATTGAAGGAATAGATTTCAAAATACTAAAAGCCATGTATGACAAACCCACAACTAACATCACACTGAATGGGGAAAATTTGAAAACATTCCCTTTAAGAACTGAAAGAAAACAAGGATGCCCACTCTCACCATTGCTATTCAACATAGTACTGGAAGTCCTAGCAGGGCAAGAGAAAGAAACAAAAGGCATTCACATTTGAAACAAGGAAGTCAAATTACCTCTGTTCACTGATGTCATGATCTTATATCTAGAAAACTCTATAAACATCCCTTCAAAAGACTCCCAGATGTGAAAAATAACTTCAATAAAGTTTCAGGATACAAAATTAATGTATAAAAATCAATTGCATTTTATACAACAACAGTGCTCAAGCTCAGAACTGAATCAAGAACCCAATCTCATTCACGGTAGCCAGAAAACACACACACACACACACACACACACACACACACACACCCCAAACAGCAACAATAACAAACCTAGAAATATATCTAACTAAGGAGGTGAAACAATTATACAAGGAGAACTACAAAGCACTGATTATAGAATCATAGACAATACAAACAAGTGGAAAAACCATCCCATGGATAGGAAAAATAAATATTAAAATGACTATATTTGCCGAAAGCAATCTACAGATTCAATACAATTACTATTAAACTACTAAGGTCATTTTTCACAGAATTAGAAAAACAATTCTAAAATCCACATGGAAACAAAAAAGAGAGCTCAAATAGCCAAAACAGTCATAACTAAAACAAACAAACAAAAACCAAAAGCAAACAAAACTGGGGATATCACATTACCTGACTTAAAAGGATACTAGAAGGCTTTAGTAACCAAAACAGTTTGGTACTGGTACAATAGACACATAGATCAATGGAACAGAGTAGAGAGCCTAGAAATAAAGCCACACTCCCAATGCTAGCTGATCTCCAACAAAGTGAACAAAAACAAACATGGAGAAAGGACACCCTTTTTAATAAATGGTTCTGAGAAAACTGGCTAGCTGCATGCAGAAGAATGAAACTGGAACCTTATCTCTCACTGTATACAAAAATTAACTCAAGATGGATCAAAGATCTAAATATAAGACCCAAAACTATAAGAAAAAAAAAAAAAAAAAAACAAGAGGAAAATCTAGAAAGAACTCTTTTAGAAACTGGCCTTTAGATTAAGACCTCAAAAGAAAACGCACCAAAAACAAAAGCAGACTAATGGAACTTATTAAACTAAAGAGCTTCTGCACAGCAAAGGACACAATCAATTGAATAATCAGAAAATGGAAGAAAATATTCAAAAACTATGCATACAACAAAAGACTAATATCCAGAATATATAAAGAACTTAAACAAATCCACAAGACAATGACAACCCAATTATAAAGTAGAAAAAGGACATGAACAAATATGTCTCAAAAGAAGACATACAAACTGCTAATAAACATATGAAAACATGCTCAACATCACAAATCTTCAGTGAAATACAAATAAAAACCCCTATGAGATACCATCTCATACCAGTCAGAATGGCTATTATTAAAAAGTCAAAAAATAACAGATGGTGAGGATGTGGAGAGAAGTGAATACCTATACACCATTGGTGGGAAAGTAAATTAGCTTATATCCTATGGAAACCAGTATGGAGATTTCTCAGCTATAAAAAGAACTATAATTTCACCCAGCAATTCCACTACTGGGTACCTACCCAAAGGAAAAGAAATAATTGTATCAAAACGTCACCTGTTTATCATGTTTATCACAGCACTATTCACAATAGCAAATTTATGGAATCAACCTAAATGTCCATCGACTGTTGACTGTGTAAAGAAATTGTGATATATATACACCATGGAATATGATGGAACCATAAAAAGGAATCAAATCCTGTCCTTTGCATCAACAGAGATGGAGTTGGAGGTTGTTATCTTAAGTGAAATAACTCAGAAAGAAATGAAATACAAGTTCTCACTTACAAGTGGAATCTAAACAATAGGTACACGTGGACACAAAGATGGAAATAATAGACCCTGGGTATTCCAAAAGGGGAGAGAGAGAAAGAGGAGAGGGTAAAAAATACTACCATGTTCACTATTTAGGTGATGGGTTCACTAGAAGCCCGAACCTTACCATTATGCAATATACCTACATAACAGACCTGCACATGTACCCCTCTGAACCTAAAAAATACAGAAGATCTAGAAATGCTTTACGTATGCACAACATTTGCATGAATTTGACTAAATGCATATATGACCAATGATGACTAAATAAAGCAAAGTATTTTAAGTGTGTTACCTGTAATATATATGACCACACACATACAAATGTATATAAATAAAAGATAATGCCATTTAATTGGACTCAGAAAAATAATTTATGCTTTAAACTTGACTGCACTTTTTAGCAGCAAAGCTATAAAACATGAAAGAAATAAAAGCATGCAGACTTTCACAACCTATTAACTTTTTAAAAAGTAATAATACACAACTCTAGCTGATTGCTTAAAGAAATTATGAGGATTGTGGATCTTTTAAAATACACATAGGTAGAAAGAGCTAGAAAATAAAAATCACCTTTTTACTAAGTTCAAGGTCACTAAAAATGAAATAAAAGTGTATTTCACTAAATGTTAGGTGTTAAATGAAAGTTAAATGATTTAAACAGAATTGGAAAACTAATAAATTTGACTTAGAAAAGGCTAATAAATATAACAGTACCATCCTATTCCTGGTACATTTTAAGTTTAATATTGCTAATAGTAAGTTTGTATTATTGAATTTACTACATCTCAGATATACACACTTTAAATTCCCTTATTCTCCTATTTTCAACCATCTTGTGGATTCTTAGATGGGGAATCTGAATTTCAAAAGACCAGGCTCAGAAGACCACACAGTAAGTAGCAACAATGGATGTCCAGCTCAACTCTGCTGGCTTCAAAGCCCCTGATATATTCCCCAGCCATTCTTTCCTTCTAAATATTCGAATTGTAAACAAAACTATAGAAGTTATACAGCTATAATTATAACTACAATTCTGTTTAATCAATGAAAACCATTAAAAACTGGATACTACTAAGATTTTTCTGCTTATTGAGAAGTATTGCAAGATTAGCGGATGGTATGTTTTAGGTGCGTGCGTGTGCGTGTGTGTGTGTGTGTGTGTGTGTGTATTGGAAAATTACATTTTAGGAGTAAGCACGTACTCTTTTGGTGGATGGCAGCATAGTTGTTAAGTAAAATGCAAATGTGTATGCTTCAAGTCCCTTTCTCTCCACTGTGTGATAGAATACTGAATGTTGTCTAATATCTAACTGTAAGAAACTTATGAATCATTTCAAAGATTATAAGATGTAACCTATGACATGTGAAAAAAGTATTGTGAGTTTTGAGTGCCTGAATTTGTTATACAATTACAACCCAAGGATTGCCTGTAAGACCTAGATAAAAGCTTCCCATTCACAAAAACTTAATGTTATATCATTATAGGCTATCTTGGGAGAGATCAGAACTAGTAGAACATTTTTCACATTTAATCTAATATGAAATTAAGTATGATTTAAAAAAATATTTCAGGCTTCAGTGACATCATTTTCCTAGTATAATTTACTCAACAGAACATTAAAGTTAGTCTCTAAAATATCATAAATGAATGGATAATTCTATGGTCTGAATGTGTTCCCCAATATTCATGTGTTGAAAACCTGATCCCCGGGGCAACAGTGTTGGCAAGTGAGGCCTTTGGGAGGTGTTTCGGTCATGAGGATTTCACTCCCACAAATGGATTAATGCCACTATGAAAAGGGCTTGTATGGATGGGATCACGCTCTTTTGCCCTTTTGCCTTTTACCATTAAGGATGTAGCAAGAAAGCCCTCACCAGATGTTGCTGCCTTGATCGTGCACTTCTTCTCAGCCTCAAGGATTGTCAGAAATAAATTTTTTTATAAATTATTCACTCAGGTATTCTGTTATAGCAGCACAAAATGGACTGAGGCAGATAATTATTACATTTAAGTTCTTAAATTTCGATATTTCATGTATAATTGAATTTAAGATCTTCAAAGAAATGATTTAGATGCTCTCTAATTGGGAAAATCTTTGCGAAAAAAATCACAATTTGATTATAATGCAGATTCGTCAACCTGAGATTGTTTTCCTTCTTGCCAGTACAGTTGCAATCATGAAATAGATCACAAGAATTTAACTTCACTGGTGCAGTCAAAAGGAAACTGATGCCTGAGCTAGAACCCTATGTTGTTTGGATTTTATAATTAGTTTGATTTCATTACCTTTATGCGTTATTTATTATTGTTTATAATTTGTCTATTATACTTTGAAACTAAAGGAAAATCAATTTATGAATTCTTGGTCATTAATCTTTCAATATGATTATTTCAGAAAAAATATCTAAGGGATTTTTTTTTTCTCAAACCCTCTATATGAAGAAACTCATAATTAGATAATATTTTTAAGTAAACAAATAAGAGCACAACATTTAAGAGAATTGGCTTGTAAGTGTTTTCAGTAAATACTTCTTATCTTGCTCTTCTAAAAATCCATATAAAAGTATTAACTAAACTTTTTTTATACCTTAACGACTAGGCAGAATGTGATTCCTATCTTCCTAAATTTATGTACCTATTTGCCAGGACTTTAAAGGAGAAGAAACACACATACTCACACAAACACAAGCATACTATCTGACTCCATTTTATTGGGTATGCCAGATTTGGTTATGTTTCGTTGAATTTCCAAATAAAACTTTCAGAGGAAATAAAATTTCATACATTGATACCACTAAGACTTGTAAAGTGTCACCTCCCCAGGTTCCTTGGAAAATTGTAATTAAACTTTCAGCTTCATTTGTACATTAGCCAAAAATAACACATAGATACTTTTAGGGGCCCAACCATTTTTCAGTGTAAAGTGGAACTCTGCTAGTCACTATGTAAATTCCTAATTCTTAGATTTTTAGATTGAGGTCCATTTTAAAAACAAAATTTTCCTACATTAAAAAAAAAATAATTCCAACACATGATTTTATCAAATGCATAATCTTCGATTGCTAAGGTCTTGGACCACAGTCCTCTCCTAATAACGGCTAGAGTTTATAATGGATTATTGAGTGCCCGTAATATGTAGGCATTGTTCTACATGATTTGCTTAATTTAACCCTCTTCACTTAAATTCTGTATTAAAGATGAGCACAGTGGAGACAATAGGGGTTGAATAAGCAGATAAGGAGTACAGACAATGCTCTTAATATCTGTGTATTTGGAATCTTTTGTACTCAAGATTCTGTTTGAGTATTTTAGGTTTCATAACCATATTTAGTATCACAATTAAATGGCAGTGGTCCTCAAATCCTTGTTGTGAAAAGGCTGTGCAGTAGGTAAAAGATATTTCAGGAGTTCATAAAATGTATTCCTGTTGGTTTCTGTAGATGAATGACACTTAGGCCTAGAAACATTCTGTGACTATTTGTGACCATTGATGAGCCCTTCAGCCACTTTGAGCCTCACTTTTCTCAGGTAGAGAGCAGATGGAAATAGATGGTTTGTAAGAATCTCCTCAATTTCTAAAATGTGTGCCTACAAAGTCAATATTTATTAATTTAGTCAGTGTTTATTAATTAAATGATATGGATGTCATCAAATAGTTGATTTATTATTAGCGCTTATGTGCTTTGATGCATTGTAGAAACATGATACTTCCCTCCGAAATTTATTGAAACTATCACACCTCTAAGGGATGGCTTAGGGACGTAACAATTTCTATGGTGATGCCATATGTGTCATTTTACTGTTCTGTGTAGATAATCCTCTGAAGTTAGAGTCACTTATTCTGTAGTTATATTTTGGGTGAATTAGCACTGACAAAATCTCTTCTTGAACAATTTTATCTGCAAATAATCTCATCATTGGCTTGGAGGAGACAAGGCTTGACCACAGTATAGAGGTGGTATTATTTACACATAAATAATGCATGCTAACTTATGAATCAGGTTGGTCATTCCTAGACAGAGTTGTATAACTGAAAGTTATTGATATCTTCATCCAAATATTATCCATATGCAATGATTCTCTACTGGGAGCAGTTTTTCCCCTTGGGTACATTGGCAGTTTAGGATTGCCAGATTTAACAAATTAAACTACAGATATCTGGTTGAATTATTTTCATACAACAATAAACATTTTAAAATATAAGTATGCTTTGTGTAATATTTGTAACATACCAAAACTTTATTTATTGTTTGTCTGAAATTCAAATTGGACTGGGAGAACCATATTTTATCTGGCAACACTAAAATTAGGGTTGGGGTTTGCTGTAGGCATCCAGTGAGTAGAAGAAGTCAGGGATGTTCTAAACATTCTGCAATGCCCAGAACTGTCCCTACTTCACACCAGACATCTTTATTTTGAATATGTTTATGTTTCATTGAATATAAATGTAACAAGAATTATCCAGTCCAAAATGTCAATAGTGCTGAGGTTCAGAACTATAATCTCTGTGCAGTATGTTCCTTCACTTACTATAGCATTCAATCATTTTGGTTTCAAATTTTACAATAGGGAGACTGATTTGGTACTTTTCTATGTGAACATGTTTGGAGGTATCATTATAAATACCAGTCTGCCATTAGTTACACGAGATATGTGTAAACATGTCTTAAAAGTTAATAGAAAGCAATAATAAATGTTAATTTTCCTTTTTCTAAGCTGAAGGTCAGTTAAATTACTATACTAGAACGAGGCTTCTTAAGGGTTAGGGTTATTTTGTAATTGTAATCTATAACCAGATCATAAAATCAAAGATACAGCAGAATATTAGGTGTTTAGTATTAGAAATACAAAGATGAAATTCATAATCTTTTTTTTTTTTTGAGACGGAGTCTCGCTCTGTCGCCCAGGCTGGAGTGCAGTGACCGGATCTCAGCTCACTGCAAGCTCCGCCTCCCGGGTTTACGCCATTCTCCTGCCTCAGCCTCCCGAGTAGCTGGGACTACAGGCGCCCGCCACCATGCCCGGCTAATTTTGTTTTGGTATTTTTAGTAGAGACGTGTTTTCACCGTGTTAGTCGGGATGGTCTCGATCTCCTGACCTCGTGATCCACCCGTCTCGGCCTCCCAAAGTGCTGGGATTACAGGCTTGAGCTACCGTGCCCGGCCGAAATTCATAATCTTCAGTTACCCAAAGTCTAGAGTCCAAAGAAGCAAAGCAGACACGAAAATAAATGAAAAGTTCAATAATTTCTATGTCACTACTTAAAAATACATTAAAGCCGCTAAGATGACTTGCTGAAGAAATGGCTCAGAATTATGGCATAAATGCAAGTCCTTACACTCTGAGAAGGCGTGAACTTGTCTTTCATAATATAAATAAACTCTATGGAAGTTTTCCTGTTGCATGTCCAAGGGTTTTACTGCACTACTGGCAGAATTGGTGCTGAATTTTCTGGCATCACACTGCAAATCTGTATGGTGTTATCTGATATCATAAGAGGGCTCAATCCTTTTTGCTCTGTTGACAGCTGTAAATTAGAAGTGTCACAATTCTTCTGGTCGTTGCCAAGTTACTATTGTCCTTAATTTGTGAAAATAGTTTCTTTCCCTCCCCATCTTCTCAAATATGCAGTAATACCATGTAATTCCAGGCCATTTGCTGACATAAGAGCTGAATAGGAGGTGAATGGGGGACACATGTGGAAGCTTGAGTTCTCTTCACTATCTTGCCTATTGCTTCTGCATGTATTAAAATGTAAGTGTCAATGCAAGTATTGTTCTTATTGACCTCCAACATCTGAATAAATTAGAACAAGAGTTGGCTTCAAACACTTAACGTTCTAGTGTAGGAAAGAAAGCATCCATACAGTGACAGAATGTGGTAAGCATTGTAAGAAAAGAACAAAAAGAGTTTGAAGGGAGCCAACAGAAGGGGTACCCTCTTTAAACTAATATAATCATGGAAAATGGAATGGAATGCTTTATGTCAAAAAGTCTTATTTAGGGCCTTTAGTCCCACTGTAGGTACAAACGATGACCTTTGAGAAGTCCTTTGCTATTAGGCAGATCCAGGCACATGTGCCTTGTTTTTGTTGGATGGGTGGCCATGATCTTTCTGTTGTTTATGTTTTCTCTCTGGACTATAGCAAGAGCCATAAAGTCAATTCTGGGCTCTGTAAACTCTTTCTAAGCCTAGAAATGTGTAGTAAAATCTACAAAGTTTATTTTTACCCAGAAGACATGTCCTGGTTTTGTTTTTGTGCTTTGAAGTTGGTAGTTAGAAGAATCAAATCTGTGTCAAATTTGACTCAAGTAAATTGCATTATATTCCTGTTTTATATGTCTCTGGCCTTTAAAAACATTTTTAACAAAAATACTTTGTTTTTGTTAAATGGTTTTGGAATTGCACATTAATCATGATAGTAATTTCATCACCATTTTTAGTTCTTTGTGAATTTGTCTCTGTACTTAGGTCATGGAGGAAGAACCATTGGGTTGGCATCTTCTTACTATGAGGAAGCATTGCATAATAATAAATTATAGAAAAGGAAAGATAAAATTAAAACAAAATGACACTTTAAAATCTCATCATTTAAAAATAAGGATCTTTACTAAACAGGCTGTAAGGTAAAACTGAATTCATATATGATGGGCACAAAAAATAAGGAATTAAAATGAGTTATGTACTATGCACCTATTTTAAAACAGCTAAAATTTCTGTAACTTCCATCACCTCAAAATTGTGGAGAAGAGAGGAGGAAGCAAAATGAAAGACTTTGTTCTAATACTCACCAGTTTATTCCAGGAATGCAATGCAATGCCAAGGAAATTTTATTACCTACTTCAAGGAAACATCTACATCTAAGATGTGGAGGACTTTAGAGACCTAAGTATTTTACTTTTGTGTAAATTCTGAGATACTTGTTTGCAAATTTTTCAAATCCATATCCATGCTAAGTTGCTAAATTTCTACCCATTTAAGAATAATCTTGTGCTACTTTCTCCTCTGTCTCTCTCTTTCTCTACACACACACACACACACACACACACACACACACATTTAACCTTGGCTTAACTTGCTCTTTTCTTTTTGGTAAAATTTTATAGCCTGTGATAAATTTATGATATTTCCAAAAATTAAAATTCTCTTTCATATTAAAATAATATGTAAAATATATAGATTTTATAAAGCATCTTAAATCTTTATACTTTTCCCTTTTATATTATTGCTTTGTACAGCATAAATTGTGTTATAAGTTAGCAATTGAAATATTTTCTTATGTAAGTAGCTGTTGCTAAATACTGATGCAATCATGTGCATAAAATTTTCATCGATCTCATTTTAAGAATGAGTGGTATAAACATAAACCTAAATATATTGAGAAAAAGTCAAATCTATAAACTTAAATTGAAAGACTATTAGATAAAATTTTTAGCCACACCGTTACTCTTTCAATGTAGACCACTAAGTATGAACTTAAATGCCTTTAACAGGAATAACTAGGATGTCCTCTATAAATTATTTGTTCAAGACATATAATTGGCTATGCAAATATAATAAAAAAATCTATCTTCAATTATACTAAATTGGGATTTATCTGATTTATTTCCTCCCTGAAAGCATATTAGACAAACCCATGAATAATCAAGATGTTGAGCAGAGAGGACAGATAGTGAAAAAGAGTACATCTGCCAATTGATAATCACTGCTCAGCCGGTACAATGATTTTTTTTTTTTTTTGCATTTTGAAGACAACTATTACAATATTAATTACAAATCAATGGAAATTCCTTTTTTGGTATGTCAAATTTGGGTTTGCTTTGTAAGAGAAAATATTATTATAGTTATCAAAGAGGTACAAGAAATAATAGATGTTTTCTGGCTATCCTATTCTGGATCTAACATAGTGGTGCTTGATCCAATTTTTAACTCCTCACACACCTTAGTGTATAATAGACACATTCATGAATCTTAGTAGCTCACTATGACTGTGGTTCTCAAATCTGGAGAGTGGATTGGTAAGAGGATTTAAGAACTCCTGGAGAAGGTTGTTTACTTTGAAAAAAGAAGAAACACTGAGAAGCTGAAACGCTCATTCATTAATAAGCTGGAGTAGCAAATTGGATAAGTGCCCATAAAGAAGGCAATTTCCCCTTTAAATGTGAAAATTACTAGCACCAATAGAATGATTTCATAAATTTTTCTGCCTCCATCCACAATCCCTATGCCTACGTAAAAATTATTAGCTTTCCGTAACTACGGGTTTGTGCTGTTTTGTTAATAAATAATGAAATACCTCTCATTTTGAATAGTTTACAAAACATTGATACAAAGGTTACATCAATATGCTGAGGCTTAGTATTCATTTTTATTCAGGATATGGAAGAAGAATTTATATTAGTCCAAGCTATATAGACATTCCATTCAATTTTGACATTTTACAGACACAGGTAAATTATGTTCTTCATTTAAACGAGCTAATACATTTACCCAGAGTAGCCAAAAATATACTCAATCGAACTTTTATTTCTCGTTTGCTAAATAGCACTCTGTGCCACTAGTGAACAGACCAAGCCCTCCCATTACTTGTCTTCAATAAAACATTATTATCTTTTGGCATTCTCTTGCACTAGGGGAAATAAAAAGTCACATGTGGAGAAGTTCTAAATGCTAGACAGAAATGATCCTTGGAGGGCAATTTTTATCCTCCACGGAAGTATTGCAGACTTCTTCCATTAGCGTAGTCCCAGGGAGCAAAAGGTTAGGGAACTGGGACTGCCAACCATACCTGAACACATAAGTCAACATTTCCTCGAAGCGCTGAGAGAGTGTGTGAATGGACCCACAGGTGCATTAAAGTATCTGAGACAAAAAACAACAATTGTAGTATTTTACATGGGAATATACTGTACAGATGGTGACATTTTGTTTGTGGTTGTAGGGAAGAAAGGAAGGCAGTGTCCAGATTCCCCCCTCAACACCTACCATTTGGCATAGGATATGGGAGGTTGAAGAAAAGGGAGGGAGTTTTGCCTCACTTAAAACAGCTGGGAAACAGATGGAAACTGATGCGAAAATTGTCAAATGCATGGTGCAAATCTTCCACCCATTTTCTACCAAAGAAAGTCTAGTTAGGCGATGGCAGCAAGCGATAGGCTTTGGAAACTGTAAAGAAAGAAGCAAAAAAAAAAAAAAAAAAAAAAAAAATTAAAAACCCAAGATTGTAGGAAATACAAATCCCGAAATGCAATTCCAAGAAGCATGTTTTTAATAAAAGAGAATGAGGGTTGTGATGGAAACCACACTACAAGGGTAAAAGTACCTTTTACCATACAAGGGTAAAAGTGGTGGCCGGATTAATCAACACTGGTGCCACTTCAACTGCATGTACGTTCTCTCTCATAGGAGGTAAGGTCAAGAAGCACACATCCACTCTCTGTCATCTAATTTAATGTAATTTAATTACAATTTAATGGTTCCTTCTGTGGTTATAAATATGAGTGTGCACAACTTACTTCATTTTAGTCATTGGATTTCACTTTGTGAGCAATTTTTGGTTTGGTAGTCAGGCATTCAGTAAATAATTTATGGATTTAAATATTGAATTACAGCCAGATTTTAGTTTAAATCCAGTCACTGGCTGTATAAACCTCCTATTGTATATTTCTAGTTACAATGAGTGTGTATATAGACCCATTACCTGTGAGTGTTCTTCTGAGCACTGGCCCGTGTTTTGTGTTTTGGTTTGTGTTACTGTGTGGTATTTATGAAGTACTTTTGAATATCGCAAAAGTTAAAGAAGATCACTTTCAAAGAAACTCAAATAAATACAAGTCAAAGGCTTTCCTGAATTTGAATTTGTTCATTCATGCTTGCATAAGGGAATGTGCTAACTATGAATCATTCATATTGAATTGCTCATGAGAAGAAATGTGCTGGCTTTACTCTCAGTTTCCAGAGTGAAAGGAAAAGGGCATTGTCTCCACATAAAGAATAATGAGCCACAGATTTTAGGCAAAGCAGGGATTCAAACTGGAAAAAGTTGTTTCAATTCACCTGAGAACATGAATGCTTGTGAGAGGATCTTGTTATATGAATATTCTGTACTGTAACAGTTCACAGGCTGCAAGAACAGCCCACGGAAAAGTTAAAAAAATAATCAATCATTTGGAAATGTTCATGCAATGCCAGAATAGCTAAATGCTCCACCAGTGTGGATGTTGACATATCTGTAGCTAGAGAAAATTGGATGATAGACTGCAGTTTCCATCCTCACAGCCAGGTAAGTTGGTACCATGTAAACATGGCCTACCTGAGAGTACACACATCATCTCTTATGTCACTTTCCCGGTCCCAGTGGCTTTCTATAAAGTGCAGTCAGCCTGTGCATGACATGTCACAAACTACTTGTGTGCTGGATAAAGCCCCATGTGCCCTGCTAAGGTGAGAAGCTAGCTGATACAGGGGTAAGTGACAAGCCCAGAAATGTGGTCAGTGAATGAAGAGCTTTAGATAGTGCCAGTGCACCAGTGAGTGAAACACTCTGTGATCCATCAGAGGATAAGTAATGACCAGTGTGCCAAGTTGTTGAGGCAACTTATTGCTGCTGCTGCTGCTACTAGACCTAAAAAACCTTACATCTGGCTCACTTAGATACTTCTAAGAATCAAAATAAAAGTGTTTACGTTACAGTGCCTTGTCTAGTGAATTTCCATTATGCAGGTTCTCTTTAGTTCAGTTAAACATCCCTCAGGCAGATAGAAAGAAGTAAAACACTAAAAAATTCATTTTTGTACTTCTTAGCATATTTAAGCATCATTGCACAAAAAAAAACACCCATAATGTAAAAAGATCCTGTATAAGCCATACAATATTACATTTGTCAATTAAAAAAACAATTAAAATGTCACTCTTTGAAACCTTTGGTTAATGATGATCTTTCTATATCAATTTTGTATCATCTGGGCTCCTAGAAGAGTTAATTGTATTCATACTTTTTAAAGATATCACAGCTTGTTTGTACATGTGCAAAAATAATTAGATACCAGAAATAATTTTCAGGAGAGCATTAATGTGCTCCTTTATCTTGATTATGTTGATATTTCACTGAGGATAAATTTGTCATAAGTTACTAGAGCTGGGTATGATTACTTTTTACTTGGCGTGTGTGTTTACTATTGATTCACATTCTGTTTTTTCGTATATTAAGAATATCTTCTGACCTACATTTCAGGGGTACTATGAGGGTGAAAGAAATTCTATACATTAATTATGTCTTGAACCCTTAAGAGGAAAAATGGAATGATATGCTCAAAATTGTTATTGGTATTTTACACTGCATTATAAGATTTGATGTTGTGGATCACTGATGGTACGTGTTGTGCATCTCAAGTTTATCTTATATGTAATGAAAAACACATTGAAAAACTCTGTTCATAGTTTAAGTCATACGAACACAATTTCATTTATAGAGTCCATGTTGGACTAAGTATTATATATAATAAAAGAACATTGCTATTGCCCTCAATAATTTTACTTAAATACAGATAAAAAGACCAATAAGTACACACATACTTCTACATATGCTCAGTTTGAGTATAAAATTTTTTATGGTCCAGTTGCTGAATGTTTGAATTTCTCAAATACTCATGTACTAGATGCCACTTTTTAAAGGATTACTATGTTCAATCTTACTTAGACCTCAAGTACGTATGCTCAACAACTTATGAAACAAAACTTCATATCTAAAATTGTTTTCTAGAGAGGTTTTGGTTTATCTTAAAATCATATTACAAGCAGTTAGAAGTTTTGTTAATATTTTATAAGAGGAAAATTACATGCTTTCCCAATTAGGTTGTGAGTTACCTGAAGGAAGATGAGAAAAATAAGAAACATATCTCCCCCTGTTGAGTTGCCATCAGTCTTACTGTCTTTGGTCTATATTTGTTCCATGTCTTGTGCGGAACCTGGAAAAGTAGTAACTCAATAATTGTGAATGATATGATTGCATGTGTTTGAATAAATGAGTTATTACCAATTCTGTCTCGCTTTTTTTCAGACTCCCAGGAAGGAAATTACAAGTCAGAAGTCAACAGCAAACCCAGGAAAGAAAGGACAGCATTTACCAAAGAGCAAATCAGAGAACTTGAAGCAGAATTTGCCCATCATAATTATCTCACCAGACTGAGGCGATACGAGATAGCAGTGAATCTGGATCTCACTGAAAGACAGGTAAAGCTGGACATTGTCATTATATGATCTTTTTTAATTGCTCTGGGTCCACAGTTTTCTTTGCCATATTTGAAATACCTAGATCCAGAATTCTTCAATACCATTTGGAAGACAGGTATACTATTCCATGATAAAATTTTGCCAGCAAAATGACAAAATTAAAAATAATATAATGATATTTAAAAGAAAACCATACTTACTGAGTTTAAGAAAGAATCCTCCTATGATTATGATCCTTCTGTATTTTTTGGTTTTAAAATATTATTTCTTTTACATAATGATGGCATACAGTGAGGAATTGTGTATGCTTATATGCTAAAATCTCCTTATTTGGCATATGAGAAAGTTGGTAACCCCAGATTAGTTTTCTGTATTGCTCAGGATAGGGTATGTTACCCTGCAGTAACACGTTCACCCGTAAACCTCAATGGCGTAACACAAAAATATTCATTACTTACTCACTCTCCATACAAACTCTACATGTCCAGCATTCCAGATAATCGCTCACAGACCCATTCTGACTCTTTAACATCTCAACATGTGGTGTCCGTGGTAACTACAAGAAATAAGAAAGAATTGGAAGTTTATGCACTGACCTTTAAATGTTTTCACCTGGAAATTACCCATGTCACTTCTATTTACACACTGATGTCTAGAAGAGTCAAATGGTGCAGCTTAGGTGCAAGATGGCTGGGAAATGATGAAAGGCAAGGTCACATAGATCATTGGTAAATATTTCTGCCCCATTACCCAAAATATTTTTGAAATTGAATGGCTCTCAGATATTGAAAAATCTGCTATCCACTTAGAGAATATTTTGAAATTATTAATGTTTTTGGACTCTAATTAATGAGACCTAAATAATATTTTTAAATTAATTGCTTTTCAGGTCCCTTTCTTGCATTTTTTTAAATGACAAATGATTTGTTCTAATAGTCTTCCCAGTGAACTCCTTGTACAGATTCTGGTTTCCCCAAGGAGAATCTAGCCTACTGCCGGTTAACAGTTGCTAATCTTTACAAAAACATTCCTGAAAGGCGAATGCAAACATCTTTATGGACAGTGCAGTTATGATTGGCACTCTTAGGGCTAGAGTCTCATTTCCTCTTTCACTGTGTGTACCTCCTCCAGGATCCCATTGGAACCAAAGAAATATCAACAGGGTGTGGACAAATGAATGCATGTCTTACTAGAGCAAATTATTTTATCCAATTTCTTAAATAATCTGCTTTCCTTCTATTAATTTTTACATTTCAGCTTTGGTAGGTTATTTATGGGTAGTAGAAATATGCAGAGGAACACTTTTCTCTGGTTTTATTTATTGGCAGTTTATATTTTATTACATATTATGACTAGTACCTATGTTATGGAGCGCAGCATTTTCCTTCCCTTGGACTTCACATACAAAATTCCCTCTATGTATTCAACATTTGGCATGCTGGAAAGCAGGATCCAAAATCTACATCATCAGACCTTTATTTTATTATTATTTTTTTAAAACAGGGAACAGGAAAATAAAAAGGTGTATGTGGAGGGAGAATTACACAGTAATGTTCTTATATAGAGATGGTGAACTCTAGGAAATGCAAGCGTGTTTTATACAATACATGAAAGAACTAGGAACCTAGGATTTGCTTCCAATCTGTAGAAATGACAGGATGCACTACTGTGCTCTCAGCCAAGATGAAAAACAAGATTCTGTACTTGCCAGTTCGGGGATGTTCTAGGGTTATCTGTCATTGACCATGGAGCAGAATCATTTATTTTTAGAAGCAGTTTTGGAAATCTGGTTTGAAAATGTTGAAGGTGTCTTGGATATTTCTTCTTTCTAACTGACTTGACAAGCTTGGTAAAGAATTACATGCAAGAATTATATATAGATATACATACTATTTCAATGTTTTTTGAAAGATTCTTTTAAAATTTTGTGTTAGCTACCCTTTGCCGTGTAACAAACAACTCCAAATCTTAGTGGCTTCAAATAATAACTAAAGTTTTATTTGCTTTAGATTTTGTAAGTTAGAGATTTTGACTGGGCTTAGTTGGACAGTAATACTGCTGGCCCTACATGGAATCCTCATGGAGCTCCAGTCAGCTGGTGGGTTGACTAAGAAAGAGATGGTTGGGCCTCAGCTGGGACAGCTAGTCTCTGTTGCTTGTGGCTTCATCTTCTTATAGGCTAGCTTGGGATCCTTCCAATGGTGATAGAAGCATTCCCAGGAGCACTGAGGGGGAAAACTCTAGTAAGCAAGGGCTTTTCAGGCTTCTTACGTCATATTTTCTAATGTCCCGATGTCCAAAGCAAGCCACATGACCAAACTCAGTGTCAGTATAGGACAGAACACTTCATTGGAAGTCATTCCTGAAATAATCTAACCACAGCATCACGAGGGGAAAATAACAAAGAATATGAGAGATAATTCGGTTTTCACTGAATTGAAAATTTGTTACTGTGCACAATATATTTTTATTTAATAAATCTCTATGTATAGTTTTGCAAGTTAATGTGAAAAGATGTATGCATGCAGAATTTAAATTCCTAATCAACACTAAGTCTTTAGAAGGCCACATGGGTTAGTCAAAAAGAGTGTAATTGTTTTGAAAAAAGTCTGAATAAAAATCCAAGGTTTGCCGATTAGAATTGTGTGTTCTTAAGTAAGTAACAATCTCCCCAAGGCACAAAATGGAAATTAAAACTACCTGCTCTTTCTTCTATGTAGATTTATATATCATAATGGATATGAAATAATTTTTAGCATAAACTATAAAACAGAATTATCACCCAGGTGGGAAAAACCTTTGCTATGCAAAGTATGTTGAATTAATCCTTTTGTAACACAAATATTTGTTGAGCTAAGTGCTGGAAATAAAATCTTCTTAAAATAAGCTAAAGAAATACCTGTTAGAATTCACAGAAGAGGTAAAAGTCGAACAAGTATTTACAATTGTTATGAATGTAGAATGTCACAGGAGAGGGATGATGTAATTGTGTTGGATAATGTTTCTGGTTGCACCATTTCATTCCAACATTTCTATGCACACATATTATCTTAAGTTTCTTAAATTGAGAATCTGTGCACAAAATATCTTAAATTAACAATCAAGCTGGGAGTGGTGGCTCACGCCTGTACTTGTCCCAGCCCTTTGGGAAGACAAGGCAGGCCGGTCACTGGAGGTCAGGAGTTCAAGGCCAGCCTGACCAACATGGTAAAACCCGTCTCTACTAAAAATACAAAAATGAGCCAGGCATGGTGGCAGGCACCTATAATCCTAGGTACACGGGAGGCTGAGGCAGGAGAAAAACTTGGACCCAGGAGGCAGAAGTTGCAGTGAGTCGAGATTGCACCACTGCACTCCTGCCTGGGCAACAGAGTGAGACTCCTTATCAAAAAAAAAAATCGCATATTTTAATTATCTTTCTACCTTAAGTTATATTTGTATTTTCCGGGCTAAATTTTAGTATGCTGAATTTATCAGAAAAAATATAGTATGATGTCAGTCATCAACTTTGCTATTTTTGAAGGTCAGATGGCATCTTCTTTCAAAATGCCAGTGCTCTCATCCCAGTGAAATATTTTCAGTTTATTTTCTGGAGGTTGGGCTTTTAAAGTTATTGACAGAATTACAATCAGAACACTTTCAAATCCATCTTCTGTAATTTGCAATGCAGCTTGTAGTCTATTGGGGCCGCTGTGACAAAATGCCATAGACTGGGTGGCTTATAAACAACACACATTTATTTCTCACAGTTCTGGAGGATGGGAAGTCCAAGATCAAGGCATCAGCAGATTCGGTGTCTGGTGAGCACACACTTCTTCATAGACTTCCATCTTTCCACTCTACCTTGATATGGCTGAAGAGGCTAGGTAGCTCTCTGGAACCTCTTTAATAAGGGCACTAATCTGAGTAATGCTAGATCTGTTCTTATGACCTAATCTCCTTCCAAGGGCCCCACTTCCTAATGCCATCACCTTGAGGGTTAGGATCTTAACATAAGAATTTGGGGTAGAGAGGCCGGGTGCGGTGGCTCACGCGTGTAATCCCAGCACTTTGGGAGTCTGAGGTGGGCCGATCACTAGGTCAGGAGATCCAGACCATCCTGGATAACACAGTGAAACCCCATCTCTACAAAAAAATTAGCCAGGCATGGTGGCGGGTGCCTGTAGTTCCAGCTACTTGAGAGTCTGAGGCAGGAGAATGGCATGAATCTGGGAGGTGGAGCTTGCAGTGAGCTGAGATCGCAGCACTGCACTCCAGCCTGGGTGACAGAGCAAGACTCCATCTCAAAAAAAAAAAAAAAAAAAAAAAAAAAAAAAAAGAATTTGGGGGAGACATAAATATTTAGACCACAGGACAGCTATTCCATTATTTTGATTTTATATTAATCTCATAAATGCTATGTTTAGCTATGTAGTCTATATCTTGACCCTATATAATCTTAAATAACCTCTTTCCCTAGGATTTCCATGTGTAAAATATCTAACTATAGATATGTTGTCTTTTCATATTCATTCTTTAAGACTTTTTTTTTTCATATGTTGAAATAACCCGAGATTCAGTAAAATAAACATATACACCAAGGAATATTACATCTAACCTCATATTGTTCGATATTTTCCTTAGCTTTAATAGAATTATCTGAATATAAAATAGTTTCTTTAACATTGTCAAGGTCTTTTGAGAGTCAAATGCAGAGACAGGACTTATAGGCTCATTTTATGTGGCTGAGTGTAAATATATACATATGCAAACACATACACATATACACAGATATATATGTGTGTGTGTGTACATATAGATATATACACATCTCCATACCTCTAACTATACATATATCTATCTATCTACATCAAAAGAAGGATATCATGCAAACAGGGAAAAACAAATATTAAATTATATAACAAAATTTTTTTTTTTTTTTTTTTTTTTTTGAGATGGAGTCTCACTCTGTCACCAAGGCTGGAGTGCAGGGATGCAATCTCAGCTCACTGAAAGCTCTGCCTCTTGGATTCAAGCCATTCTCTTCCTCAGCCTCACTGGTAGCTGGGATTACAGGCACCTGCTACCATCCCCCGCTAATTTTTTGTATTTTTAGTAAGGACAGGGTTTCACCGTCTTGGCCAGGCTGGTCTTGAACTCCTGACCTCATGATCCACCAGCCTCACCCTCCCAAAGTGCTGAGATTTACAGGCTTGAGCCACGGCACCTGACCGGTAACAGAATTGTTTTTGAGAAATAATTTTCTCCTACGTGAAAACTTACTTTATAATCAGAACTAGTCTTTAGACATATTGTCATGTGGAAATTGTACATGATTGCATATAAAATATGCATGTTATATTCGATGTTATATGTGGCTACCCCTACCTTACTTATATCACCGATCAGTATATCTAACTCAAATTTTATGATGAATCATATATTTGTCATGAAGATTTGCAATAATAATTAGGTTTCCTTTTAGAAAACATAAGGTATGTTAAATCCTTAAATATCACTCAGGACTTGAATTTCCAAATTTCATTCTGAAGAATAGTCATGGAATCACACAAAGATGTCACACTCTTATATTTGCATCTTCCATAATGCAGTGTCAGGGTAGTCTGTAATTCTCTTTGAACTTAATCCAGCTAAAGAAGAAAAAAATAAAAAAACCGGCTCATTCTGCAAAGTAATTCCATGTTAGCATACAAGTGTTAAAGAAAATTATATTATGTTAAATAAAAATGCAGAACCTAGAATGAAGCTGAGCTTCAAATATTTTAATTATATAGTGTTATTTGTCAAACAGTTACAGATCACTCCAGTAAATCTTCCAGCTTCTAACTTACAGCTTCTAGTTTACAATATATTCTCATATACCCTTCAAGATCAACAGCTAATAATCTTCAATTGTCAGTCACCCTGAATGATTTGCAGAGAACTCAGTATAAAGGCTCTCCAGTTTCAAGGTATTTTTAAGTTGGACAAGCTTATTCTGGTGTTTTTTCTCCATCCAGATAAACTTGGAGGAAACTCCCACCAGATTTTTAATATCTCACAGTGGGAAGACGAGAGAAAGCAGCTGCAGGAGCATATAAAAGAAGTGGTAAAATGGACATTTTTATAGAGTTAAGGCTGCCAAAATGTAGAAAGAATGGGAGATCTTTTCCCTTCAAAACATCCTTTTCACAGAGCTAATAAAGGTGCAATGTTGCAGACTTGTAAACTAGTTAAGATTACTGGAATAAACAGACTAAATTAATGATACTTCTGCCAAGATAAATGGAAAATCCCACCTAACTAGATCACACTCCATTGGTGGAAATGAGAGGGATTATGTTTTGTTTTTTACTCATAAATCATCAAATGGCCCAATGCCAAGTATTTTCAAAATAGCTATCATTTTTTTGATGACTACTAAGGAGAAAATGATTCCCAATGTGCTAAATCAGTGGGTAAAGGTGAGAGGCAGTCCTGTAAACAGGACTTCAGCCTTTAGCTACGAAGTGTATCCTAACCCTCCACAGCCTCCCCAGCACACATAAACACCCTTTAATTGTGTAGAATCAATTCGTGACTCCAATAAGCTTTTGGAAATAGCTGAAGAATTCCTTCTCTTAATCAGATATAAATCTATCTATTCAGGAAGGGTAAAAAAAAAAAGCTTTCTCTTCCCCATTTTTCACCTTTACTTTTAAGCATTCTTGCTTCTAATTCTAATACTGCTAAATCAGTAGTTCAGCTACTTTGTTACTGAATTACTTGGGTGAGTTTTTGAATTTACTAGATACACTGCCATGATCACATGTAATCACTAGGGATGTGATTAAATCTGAAAATTTTATTTGTACAATTATCCTTTGCATGTTTTCATATCTCAAAGATATAAATAAATATTTATTAGACAATGTCTACAATATTCCAGGTGCCCAGATAAAAATGGAAACAGTTGGAATGTTGAATCTACAAATCCCAGATGTTTAGAGGCATCTGGGTATGTCACTGAAATATTTAGTTTTCATCCAGATGTTTGGTGTTATGGTTGTTTCTTCAAAACACAGACATTTATGTTATTACATAAATATGAGTTATGGCATTACATGGATTCAACTTTCTATCAACCTATTTGCCTCTGGACACCTTAGGAAATTGTGTAACAACACAGATTCATAAGTCACTTATTTTGTCTGGTAATATATTGTGAAACCTAAAAGGACAGGTATTGTGAACTTACAAGATAAAGGGTGTAAGGTGATGTCCAAATAAGTTACATTTACATTTCCTTCATTTTCTTGACTGTGAATACCTTAAGGGCGGGGACTATGTTTTATTTGTGCTTCAATACCTCCCATCTATGATCTAACACAGTACAGGTTACTGGACATTTGGTAATATTTTTAAATGTATGAATGAATGAATAGAGATCCGAAGTCACCAAAGAGATTTGAGAATTCTTGCACTCGATGTAGTTTATAAATTAATCTTATTATATAAAATATGCTTATAAATTTTAATAAAAATAATTCAAACACTTATTTTTTAGTAAATAAAATTTTAGGCATTTGGATGATTATAATTTAGCTGTCTTAAAAAGAAAAACTAAAAGAAAAAGTTTTTTTTCATTACAGTCAATAAAGCTGGGTTAATAAAATGATACTAAATTATACTATGAAGTCTTTTTATTTATAAATTGACTACTGTCCTACATTAATGACAATATTGACTTATAATCTGGAATTAAATTTGTAGATTTTGTTGGGGGGGTTGCTAATACTGTAATGCTAATAGAAAAATGTGTGTTTTTCCAAAAATCCTTCTCCACTTATTTTAATTCACCCCAATACTTTATAGTATATTTGAAAATAAATCTGAACATGCTGACTTTTAGAGTTCTATGTTCTTCCTTCTCTTTTCTATAAGATATGCCCATTATATATTTGTTGCTATTTTTTGTTTCCTTGCCCATATTATGGAATTTCAGTGTCAAATATATAATCTAGTTTTTAAATGAAATAGTATATAAGGTATTAGAGTTACTCTATATAATCAAATGCATGTTCTTATATGTATATATCTATTCATATGTATATACATGTAGCTACTATTGGCAATTATTCAGTCTTTTTTCAGTCTATTTTAAAAAATGAAATGGTAAAATTTCACATGATAGACATAGAAAACAACACACAAAATAGGCTCTAATATATCTAAAATCAATACCATATTCTTACATTTAGAATTTTCTTATTTAGAATTGCCCATAACAGTTTTTATACTGATATTACATAATTACTATACCCCTTCTTCTAGAAAAGGAAATATATGTAGATCTTAAAAAGTATATTTCTCCTCTTTTTCTGCCAGGATTATTTAGACTGAATGTTTCAGCTCTTGGGCACAATGATGATGATCATGGCATATGTATTTCTTCCATCTGGAGTTGTCCATGAGAAAATATCCCTATAGGAAGTCTTGAAAGGCTTATGATTCCAATATTAGAAATATGAAAATTGAGGTAGAGAGAAGTAAAATTTTCTCAAATTCACACAAAATGAACAAGTAAAGCCAAGAGTGGAACCCAACTCATGTACAATAGATCTAATGCAAAATGCAATGTCAAGCTTGCAAAGGTAATTGAACTCAGTAGTATAATTACCTAAATTATGGTACAGAAAAATTGTGTCATATTTACAAACCTAATTATATCAAGTGGGAGAATTACCTGAATGATAGTAATCATATGAATGGCGTTCACATACTCTATATGCTTTATTTTTTATTACAAATGCTTTAAAAATAGGAGATTGAAATATAATAGGAAACAAAAAACAACAAACAAACAAACAAACAAAACAGAATCTGGAATCAAACAAACCCCAGCCCTCAAGTTTAAATCCTGGCACCACGGTTTTCTTTCTGTGTAATCTTAGGTAAGTCACTTAACCTTTACCTCAACTTTCTCAGCTATAATATAAGAATAATGGTAATAATATTTGGAAAACTGTATGAGAATACTGTCTATCCCTAAGTAGGTCTATAATAAAAGGCAATTACTGATTCTTTTGTTTAGTAAGTAATAATAATATGTGAACACCCATCAGCTACTTTTTAGTGAATAGTCTTTGTACTATTTTTTCTTAATTTTTATTGTCAAATTGATTACTATATGTTGGGGTAATAGATGATACACGAATTTAACCATGGCTCAAAGTGAGACCAAGAAAAATCCAGAATAGAGAAATATCTCAGTTTAAATATTTCACTGTGAAAGCATGCTGATAAAGCATCGTGATTTGAAGATCACTGATATAATAATGCCTTTGGAAATTTAATATATTTTTCCTCACTTTCTCTATAGCACTATTTACAGAAATTGAGGTTATTTCTAAAATGAAAATAGAGAATATTCAAAATATTCCTAATATAGAAGAATGAAACAGAATTATCCCTAGCAGATACAGAGGTTTATTATAAAATTATAATTAATAAGATAATGTGGTTTTGTCACAACTATAGAAAAAATAATATAGGAACAGAACAGAATATAGCAATAAAGCTATGCATATATGGAAGCTTGATTTATGAACACAGATGAAACAGTGATCACTGGAAAAAAGCTGAGTTATTTAATAAATGGACCTGAGGCAATGTGTTATCCATTTAAAATAAAGTAAATTTAAGCCTATTCCTCAGACTATATACTAAAATCAGTACTTCATTGATTAACTACTTCAATTTGAAAGGAAAACATTTTTTTTTTCTTTTTGAGACAGGATCTTGCTCTGTTGCCCAGGCTGGAGTGCAGTGGTACAACCACCACTCACTGCAACCTCAACTTCTTGGGCTCAAGCGATCCTCCCACCTTAGCCTCCTGAGAAGCTGGGACTACAGGCACTGTGCCATCCCATTCCGCTAATTTTATTTTATTATATTTTATTTTATTTGTAGAGACAGGGTCCCATTGTGTTGGACAAGGCAACCTTTAAAACTCTTAGAAGAAGACACAATAGAATATCTTAGTGGCCTCAGAAAATAGATTTTTTTTTAAAAAAGAAAACACAAAAACACTAGTCATAAAAGAAATAGTAGATAAATTTAAACATATTAATATTAAGAGTTTCTAATCATCAAAAGATACTCTAAGAAAAGGAAAAAGAAACAGCATACATTGAGAGAAGATAGATAGTAGCAGCCATATAACTGTGTTCTCCAGGCAAGTTCCCATGATATGCTTATCAGAACACAAATGCAAGAATATCTGTAGCAGCTTACATATAGAAAAAAAAGAATTCAAATATATCCATGGACTTTTCGAAAATCCATGGACTTTTCCATGGAATGGAAAAATAGTGCTATACTGGCAGAATTTAGAATGCTGTACAATGATAAAAAATGAATAAATACAGTCTCTTGAATCAACATAGATATAGCAAAAAGCCTGCACTTAAGAACATTCCATTGATAAACCTAACAAACAAATAAAATTAAAGAGTATATTTTTAATGTTACGTGTTATGAAAAAAATTTGTTTTCTTTTTTAAGAAAGACTTGCAGATGATACATACAATTCAGGCCTGTGGCATTTTAGGTGGGGTAGACAGAGAAATACAATGTAAAAAGAACACTTAGCTTACTAGAAGCTATAATTATGAGAAATGCAATGTGAAAGAAACAGATTTCCTCCTAAACAAGATGCAATAATGCCAATAATATTCTAGTTCTGATAATGGATAGACCTTTAACGTCTGTTTGCTGTTTTTTTGTTTTGTTTTGTTTTTAACACATATGTTTTATATATATATATATATTTAAATGTATTAGGCAACTTCAATGAAGCTTTTAAAAGGAAAATATCTGTACAAAGTTGATGTGAATGATGTAGTATATAATCTTGGTGAGTTAACAAATGTTGAGATTTTTTTATTGTGACCATATTTTAAACAAATCACTAGATCAAATATTTGCTAAGTAAAATAAATGAATTAAGGTAGAAAATAAGAAGAATAGTTCTAAAGGAGATAGGCTCAGTGAGAGGTGGAATGGTCAAATAAAGATTTGTGAAAGCAGCAGTGGTTTCTAATGGCAGAGAATGGCCTTTCAGATGCCACTTAATCAGTAGCTCCCAGAACATGTTTTAAATTGGTTCAGGAAATGACAGCTAGATATCAAATCCAAGAAGAACTTAGGAGTGAGGGGGCTTTGACCAACACAATATTATGTTAGCTCCAATTCACAGAAACTCTTTATAGACACAAGTACTTTGAGTAAATGACAAAGTTTTTGTCTAGTTCCATATTTTACACTGTGTGCTGTAAAATACAAATACAGTACTTTGTATGCACCTTTTGAAAGTTTAAAAATTATCATGAACGTACAACCTGATTAAATTCAGTGTGGATTTATTTTTCTTTTCACTCCTTCAAGGTGTCTTTGTACAAGCCTTTGAGGAGCTACTTTTCATTGATGACACTAAGGAGAAGAAAATATCATTTTAATCATCTTTTTTCTTCTGTTTGTTTGTTCCCTTTCGTGGTTGAAGGTGAAAGTCTGGTTCCAAAACAGGCGGATGAAGTGGAAGAGGGTAAAGGGCGGACAGCAAGGAGCTGCGGCTCGGGAAAAGGAACTGGTGAATGTGAAAAAGGGAACACTTCTCCCATCAGAGCTATCGGGAATTGGTGCAGCCACCCTCCAGCAAACAGGGGACTCTCTAGCAAATGAAGACAGTCACGATAGTGACCACAGCTCGGAGCATGCGCACTTATGATATACACAGAGGACTAGCTCCATTCTCAGGAAAGAAATGTTGTGATGGCAAGCCTTACCCAAACATCGTTTACACAGAGAGATGACTATGGCAGTGATGTTTAATATTATTAAATCCAGGCATCTCGAATCTGTTTTTCATGATTTATAGAGGGTTTACACAAAGTGCCACTTATTAAAGAGCTTCACAGTGAAGATGGAGAAGGTGAACTTGCTTTGAATATTCCAGATGTGTTTGGTCCTGTGTATGGCAGTGAGCAGGTATGTATTTGCTTTTGCTTGCACTGAAAATTAAATTGCTATCGAGAGCAAACTATGAAACGTTTTTATTCAAGATGCCTCCAAAGTGAAGATGCCGAGGATGAACTTGCATTGAACATTCCAGATGTGTGAGGTCATGTGTATTACAGTGGGCAGGTATTTGCTTTTGCTTGCACTGAAAATTAAATTGCTATCAAGAATAAACCATGAAACATTTTATCCTGAACAGCCACAGTGCCTGAAATCACTCAAGTGGATAAAAAGTGTATTTTAACTCTGTATATATTACCCTTAAGTCATTTTCCTGTCTTCACTAATTGAGCAATGCATTCATATTAGCTGATGAAAATAGGCACTCACAATGACAACCAGAGCCAGCTTCTTGTCTTTTTTATACATTTTGTCATCCCAGAGACAATCAGTATGTGCTTACCTGTGTTCAAGTAGAGAAAAATACAGTAGAGTCTGATAGGACATATTCTTGTACCACAGACAAAACAAATCTTATGTTGCATTTACTATCAACTGCTGCTAATACATTATTATAAAACTTACCTAGCTCCTGAATTCTTCCTATCTTATAGCTTAAAAAAAATAGGATCATAGGCAAATCAGTTACCTTGCAGAAAGAGCTTTGTATGACAGACATTGTCTTATTTTATATCTGTAAAATATTAGCTGTATGAATATGATTTAATTAACAAGGAAACATTTCTTCCTGATTGACAACAGTGTTAGACAAGGTGCAAAGCAAAACTGATTGCTCAAGTTGATAGAAAACAAAATTCTGAATATCTTCAAATTAAATTCGGTAAAAACACATTATTTTTTTCATATGTGATGTATTCATGCAGAACAACAATCTTTGTATTTTGTTTTTAAAATGTGTTTAATAAATGATCCTTTGTAAATAACTTTGGTCTCCCTACTATAATTTCCTTAATTTTTATAGATTTCAATATCAATAATTAACAAAGTCTCAAATCTATCTCACTTGTGCAAATCCAGATGATTATAATTAGTGAATTATTTATGTATTTTCATTTCTGATTTTTTTATTATGGCAGGAAAAAAAATCAATCCTTGTGTAATCAAAGGGTGCCTAAGAATGGAGATATATTAAGCTATTTCCCTAATTTGAAGAATACAGTGAATGGATTTTTGGTGTGTGTTTTATGAAGCCACAGATAAAAGTAGGAAAAAAGTATTAAATAATATTATTCAACACAGTGAGGACAATAAAATAGTCATACATTTTTAAAGTTATGTCTGATATATGTAAGTTAATCCAACAGTGGTTTTATAGTCTGAATATGCAGAGTCTCTGATGTGAAATATAAGCTAAACAAGCTAATCAGAGTCCTGAGTCCTAATGGGACTAATGTAAGAAGTAAAGGATACTATTAATCTAATGTATTTTGCATCATGCCTGATTGTACACGCATAGGGTGCCTGAGTCCTACTTATAACTTTACCACACTGTTTTTCATTTGTTTCATATTCTAAGCGGAAATGCTTGGAAACATTGCCAGCCTTCCTTCCCTGCCACAATCAGAAACAAATACAGAAAAACGATCAGTAAAAATTTCCAAAAACTCATCAGTTAATTGATTTCACTTGCTTTAGAATGATTAGACTGGCAAAAATTAGATTCCATATATTTTAACTTAATCTAGCATGATATGTAGAGAGTATTCCAGAAATAAAGTAAATTTTTTTTTGTATCACATTTTCCTTTTGTTGTAATACATTTTATCTCAGTAGTTGACAGTATTTTAAAAGTTGACAGTATTTTAAAATAGACCATTCAAATTGAAGTCTCCCAGACATGAAACAGACACTTTTCTATTAGTCATCTGAATTAATACAAAGTCTGTTTGTGCTGATGACATCTACTTGGGTGGACTGATTTTCTTATTGTAGAATAGGATTTAAATTCAAAACATCTCGACAAATTGGTGAAGTGGGAAGATGTAAATCAAATTGAGTTCAATAGGGACAAAGTGGAGGATAATTCATTTGGGCAGGAAAATAATTTCCAGAAATAAGAGAAAAGGACCCCTTAGAAGTAGCTAAAAGGTTGTAGCCAAATAGATGTAAGAATTCCAATTTAGTATGAAAATGAGATAGGAAAAAGGGATTCCAAATAGATATAACATTCAGGAAATAGGAGGCTTTTGTATCATGGCCGTATCTTTATTAGAGAATTGTAAGCAATCCTAAAATGAAATTTGATCCAGAGAGCACAAAGTGGTAGGAAAGGCCACATGGCTGACTGAAAAGAGACGTCGCTTTCTTTATGATGAATTAAAATGATCTGCCGCATAAGACACCTGACACATTATCACATTGTCAACACAATGACAATTAAACAGGGAAGCCAGAGCAATTTTTATGAGTGGAACTTGCTATTTTTTAAAAAGTGTTTCAGTATCCTCCTGTCTTCCAACTGATGGGTAGGTTAGCTACATTATACCCCAATATAATTTTAGAATTAAAATTCTTTGAGGAAAGTTAAGATATTCTCATGAACTATTTGGGCTTAATTCACTCCAAAGGTGCCAAAAATCTGAAAGAACTCTACTTGTTTTTGATCTACACTGGACTCCTGGCATGCCATGGTATCTTATTACATAATGCCCTTTTCATGTAATTCTATCACAGATCCTGTGGCTCTGTGGAAATTCATAATAGCATGAAAGCACCTTTCTCTGAAAATAGTATGAAATCATGGTTCGGATGATTTTTTTTTTTTCAGTAGGATTCAGAGGTATGAACACTACAAAGTTTTTCCAAAGGCTGATCCACATATTTTTAACTCATTATTCACACGACCCCAATTGCTTCCTACTTCCCATATTTACCATCTGCTGTCAGACTATATTTTCTTCTTCAGAAACCATGCATAATACCTGAGTTTGTCATTTTGCTTTTAAAGATGAAATAAATGCATTTTAAATAATCCCAATTACAGTTTGAATATGCTTATGAATGCCATTACATGAAATAAATGTGGGAATCACCTGTGAAATTCAATAAAAGCTTTTCTCAGACTAGTAAACTAAGATTAGAGGCCAGATTAAAACAAAGAAAGTTGTAAAAATAAATATTTAGTAAGTTATAAAAACAAATATTTTGTATTTCCAATGCTACTAGTTTTTTAGAACATTTCTTAAATTCCTGGAGTACTGATGACAACAAATGCTAATTTTTGCCTGACAGAAGTTTTGAGAAACTATGGAGTTAAAATCAGTCTCAAGAACGGAGTATCCTGGTAGTGACTAAAAAGATTTAAAGAAAGTATTTTTCACTTTGATTTCTAAATACACTTAGGCTGGTGATTTTTAAGAAGCAGCCATTTATGCCATGCCCTATTTTCTAATAAAATGCTTTTAAAATAATTCAGTTCATATTTGAGGTGACTGGTATTTAGACTATAATATAATATTTAAACTATGAACAACAAATACCTAGCTGGCATAGTTCTTTGAAATATTTGGGGGAATAATTGTATTTTCTTGGCAGCTCCCTTTGTTGCATTCTTTCAGTAAAAAGCAATCTGGAAATAAAAATAAATTTAAGCTACAAACATTCCAAATCTTACAAGCATGGAATATGCAGGATTGATCTGCAAATACAGTCATAAAAGTGGCTTTTTTGGTTATGTTTTTACATCTCCTGCCTAAAGCTGGTCAGGGTAATTGAATAATAATCCTCATGGGCACCTCAACATTTCTGCTTTCAACTCTTGCAAAATGTTGCTAAAAGTAGTAGACAAAGGAACAAAAATGGCTCCAGAAAACAGGATTGCTACACCAAACTCTAAGAACCTATAAAAATATGCGGCTCAAAATTTAAATATGTTTTTTTCTTTAAGTAATTCTCTAATATCATGTATTTTTACAATACTCTTATCTTCACATTCACAACAGTTAAATACATTGAAAGTATAATTAAGACTAAAAAAATTTTATGTATTATTTTTCCCCTTAATAGCTAAATTTTATTCAAATGCAGCTTCAAACTGTGGTTTGAAAAATTCCAGAAAACTTTTTATTGCATCACAATGTACTTAGCCAGCTCAGTAATCCCCCATTAAAATATTGTTTATTTTGGTTACAGATGGTTTTCAGAAACAACTCCCAGAATAGAATGAATTTGCAAATACAAATTATTGTCACATTCATTTCATGGAAGAGATGATACAGTGATTTGAGGACATAGTAATATCAAGTTTAGGCTGTACTTTGTATTTCTGTACTTCAAATAGTGATTCACTGAGATAGACATGTATTTTTTTAAATTAAAGAGTAATCAGATGGTTTGGGAGCAATCAATTATCCTATAATTATTTAAGTGTACACTTTGTTTTTGAATATATGTAATAACTATAGTTGAAAACATTAAAAATTATTTTTTGCTGAATACATATCAATTTTAAAAACTAATTAGAAAATACTTGTCATTAAGGATAGGTAGTTTTTTTATTTTTTATTTTTTATTATACTTTAAGTTCTAGGGTACATGTGCACAACGTGCAGGTTTGTTACATATGTAGACATGTGCCATGTTAGTGTGCTGCACCCATCAACTCGTCATTTACATCAGGTATAACTCCCAATGCCATCCCTCCCTCCTACCCCCTCCCCACAATAGGCCCCGGTGTGTGATGTTCCTCTTCCTGTGTCCAAGTGTTCTCATTGTTCAGTTCCCACCTATGAGTGAGAACATGCGGTGTTTGGTTTTCTGCTCTTGTGATAGTTTGCTAAGAATGATGGTTTCCAGCTGCATCCATGTCCCTACAAAGGACACGAACTCATCCTTTTTTTTGGCTGCATAGTATTCCATGGTGTATATGGGCCACATTTTCTTAATCCAGTCTGTCACTGATGGACATTGGGATTGATTCCAAGTCTTAGCTATTGTGAATAGTGCTGCAATAAACATACGTGTGCATGTGTCTTTATAGCAGCATGATTTATAATGCTTTGGGTATATACCCAGTAATGGAATGGCTGGGTCATATGGTATTTTTAGTTCTAGATCCTTGAGGAATTGCAAGGATAGGTAGTTTTTTAAAAAATGACCATTGCTGGCTTTGTTTTTCTTTAAAGAAAGGTGGTTTATTCTACCTTTTCCTGAATATACTACTGTCAATAAAGGAAAACAATCAGTCAAGATCCTCCTAATTTTCCTATTTGATGAAATGTTGGACCCAAACTGTTATTTAGGGTCAAGCTATTAATTCAATTGGATTATTTCTTTGGCTTTTATTTTTCTAGGGCAGAGGTTAATTATTTTCTTTGAACTCAATCAACATTAAAATATAGTAATTTTTCATGATCACAGATATATATGGTGTAAGAGAGTGTTTAGGTATTAAAAAGCAGCAAAAAAGTTGAAAGAAAAGTGGATGCTAAACTGATAGAGAACTTAAAAATACTTCTTGAATTGTTCAATACCAAAAAAAAAAATTGGCTCATGAAATTGCACATTTTTTAGAAGTATCACCAACTTAACTTCTTTTAGAAGAATGTATGAAATAAGTCTTTCAAAGTTGCCTTTGATTACCACATTTTTGGGCAAATTTTTACTTACTGGAGGAATGCGATTGTATCCAGTGTCAAAGAATGATGATTGGGCAAAATCTTATCATTTGTATCTGAAATAAAGTATTTGCTAAATGTTATGAAATAAAAATCAAAGGAGATATATCTTGTTTGAATTCAATGTAAAAACAGACCACAAATCAGATTGGTTAAATGAAGAGATGTTCAGTCGTGACCATATTCTTATCTGGAAACCTCATATAGATTTAGACGTCCTTGCTAACAATATATTACACTTGATCTTAGCCAAAAGGCTAAGAAACAATGCTAACATATATTAAATCATGTTCAGATATTTCCTTAGGATAAATGCAATTTTTAAAAAGAACATAAAAGAGAAATCTTTTTATTCACATGATACATAGTTTTAGAAAATATGTAACTGTATAAATGTATATTATTAAATAATTTTGGAAATATACTGTATATGCTGCTCTGTAAGTGGAGGTGGTTTTTTTGCATAATAATAAAATATAAATATGTTTAATAGCTAACAGTATTTCTTTTTATGGATCTATTATATGGTATTTAGCAATCTCTTACTATTAGATATTTATTTTTTCTCCAAGTTTCCCTTTAATAACATTGAAGTATTTTGTTTACATACCTCTTTGTAAAGTTTAATTTTTCCCATGGGGTATTTTGTAGAAATTGTATTATTTGGGACAGGAAACTATGTTTATTATTAGGACTTTACATACACATTGTTAATTTTGTATCACAAATATACACTCATTCCAATACCTATTTCTCCATAAATATGATAATTTTAATTATTAGAATTTTAAAAAATCATTTGGAATCTGATGATAAAGCCTATCTTAATTTGTATTTGTTCAATCGTTAATGAAGTTGAACATCTTCACGTATTTATTGATAATTGTAGTTTTTAAATTATTGATCATAGTCTTAATTTTTTTCAGTTGTAATGTTTCATTTCTTATTAATTGGTACGAACTTGTTACATATTAAGTGTATTAAGTATTGATATGTCATGTTACATAGTTATAAAATTATGAAGTTAAAAATTAAGAATTTTGCTACTTTGGTAAATTTCCAGAGTATGTTACTTTTTAAAAAGCAACAGGTAATTAGTAAAGAAATTGATCAAATGAAAAAACCTATACATTCAGGACTCATTTCTTACATATGTAAGCAATAGACTAAATGAATATATCTTTTTTTTTCAGTAAATCTTTTACTTATTAATAATACATAAATTCTAAAATACTAAATAACTACATTATTTCACTTAATAGGAGGTCATGCAAATGATATCTTAATAGTAACAAATATAATTATTATTAAATCTCTTAGGTCTTTTGGTTTGGGGAAGACAACAAGAACACAGACAAACTTTGATGTCTCCCTTAAACATATTTTCTTCCTTTAGGGGCAGTAGTATATCCACAAAAAGTTAGACAGGCAAAATAAACAGCTTT
This sequence comes from Macaca nemestrina, assembly GCF_043159975.1. Taxonomy (NCBI): domain Eukaryota; kingdom Metazoa; phylum Chordata; class Mammalia; order Primates; family Cercopithecidae; genus Macaca; species Macaca nemestrina. Next base: position 86,376,356 of record NC_092128.1, on the reverse strand, counting down.
TTTAAACAGAAAAACAAAGCCACAACAATAAAGCTACCTATCCATAATGACAAGTATTTTCTAATGATTACATCTTTACAATTTAGATTTCTTCTAGAAGTTGCCAGCCATGTCTTCCAGGCAACTCACATGTGTAGCTGTGAAAACACTAGATAGAGCTGCAAAGATAAAAATATGCCTTTAAAAAGTACCATTGTGGTAAACTTTCCTCGACAGGCATGGGGGAGCAGATGGGTGTGAGAACTGCGCCTTTTAACAGAGGCATGAGGTCTTAGAAAGAGGAAGAAACAAATACTTTGAGGGAATCTTTTTCTTGGTCTTTTAGTTTTTAGAGGGGCAATCAAAATGAACTACAGATGTATTAAAGATCCTGTGTAAATGCTAATGTTCATTACAAAATTATTGGTGGTAATAAAATCCATTGTTTATCAAAATTTTTCCCCTACTCAGGATGCTGAGGTGGGAGAATTGCTTGGGGCCAGGAGTTGGAGTCCGGCCTGGACAACAGAGCCAGACCTCCATCTCTAGAAAATAAATTAAAAAATTAAAAATTTCATGCATGCAAAGCATTATATAAGTTGCTATAGTGAGAGCCAAAGAGAAATAAATAGAAAATCATTTCTTGCTCCTCATGAGGACTTTGCTTGTTAATTTTTTTACATGTACTTTAAACCTATTGAAAAACTTTAAATTATTAGTGGACACCATTATGGAGAAGCCTATATAACATTTGGATATTACAAAATTAATGAATCAAAGAAGTTGTTCACAATAATATTACTTTAAATTTGCTTTAATTTTTTTTTCAGGCTACCTTGGCCAATATTTTATTATAGTCAAATTAATTAGTTCATTCATTCTATAAATATTTCTGTACTAATTTTAGGTAATGTTCTGCTCAATCATCATTTAATTTGCTGTGTTATTGATTTCTGTTAACATATTCCTCAATCTTGGAGAACATTTTAAATAATTACCTATTCAGCATTTCTGTGGACATTGTTCAGCCCAGTTCCATTTTGTAAATGCACAAAGCAATTCAATTTCTTTGAATACGGGCTAGGAGCAGCCAAAGCCATCCTTGTAGTACCTTCAGAGGCAGTTAATAAGGGCTGGGGACATTTATGACTTATCTTTTCTGTGTGTTTAACTATTACTATTTTTCCACCAGTAAATTTTCAAGCTACTGTGACAAAACCAATATTGATTCTGACATTTATGCTTTATATTTTGAAATTTATTTTGATCATTACCTATTATTTTATTGCTGTTACTTTGAAAATATTATACATTTTCATTGTATAAAATGTCATTAGATCATGCAAAAAGTTTATTTCTTGTAAATAATTAGGAGTTTGAGTGCATCTACAGTTCCTTGTGTTATTCTTTCTAATCAAGAGTCCAATTACATAAAATAATGAAAACATGACTTAAAGATGTTCAAAATAATTTTGATGAACATGTTCAAAATTTAAAAAGCCATCTGCATTAAAAAATTTTATTAACAAAGCTGTATGAAACAGTGACTTTTCTCTAAGTAGCAGTAGAAATTCTAGATAGTTCCCTGGGCAAGAGGACAGAAAAATACAATGTCCTACACTTAAGTCACTTAACAAACTGTCTAGGGTAATGTAACACTTGAAAATAGCTGTCTCCCGTGTTTTCCATTCTTCTTCTGCTGTAGATAATCAATTTTCTACACTGCAGCTACAGCGGTCCCTCTAAAATGCAAATCAGATTAATAAGCGGTTCATAGTGACTTGCAAATGTAAAATACCTTGTGAAGACTGTAATGGTCCATAATGAAACATTTTTATACATTTTTAAAAAGACAAAGGAGGTCATAGCCCTTCTTTGCAGAAAACACTCCAATGACTTAGAATAAACCCCAAGATTCTTACCTGGGCCTCAAAACACTGTAGTATCTGGCCACACACTGGTCACCCATCTTGTTGCCAACACTTTCCCGGAATAACCTCACAGCTCCAACCACTCATGGCTTCCTCCTGATCTCTGCCCACACTGAGATCACTCCTGTCTCATTCAGGCCCGTATTCCCAATCCTGTTGCCTGGAATGCGCTTCCACCACATACATTTGACTTACTCCCTCATTTCCTTTAGGTTTTTATTTCTTCACATAGCTAACATCTGATCTTCTCAAACAAAATGGCACTGTGACATTCTACCATTTTAAGAAGTACAGTATTGTTTTTCTCTTACCCCTTGGGTAGTTATCTACTTAGCTCTTTCCCCTTATTGAGTGTAGGTTTCATAAGAGCAGAGACTGTCTATTATGTTGTTTATATGTCTCTAGCACTTTGAACGGTCTCTGGCAGCCTCATCACCAACCCACATCCAGAATTTTTATGAATTAGAAAAGGGCTGCCTCAAACACTAGCATTGCCTGGAGACCACCTAAAAATGGTATAATTCTATGCTAATTGTGAAGCAAATTATACCCCCTGGAGGTGTGCAATTCATAATTTGCAATACTATAAGCACTGACTCTGAATTTGACAATTTGCAATGATCAATAAATATTTTTGAGTAATTGCATGAATTAAATGGCATAAGATTCATCCAAAATATATCTGTATATCTAAATTAATATAGTTGAAAATGGAGCCCTAGAATATTTTTTAATAGGGAGTCTACAAATCTCACAAATCAAAACCAAAATCTGGTTATGATCTTTCAAACATCATTGCACTAATAATATGCAATCAGAAGAGAATAAGTAGAAAGAAAAGTTAAGAGCATGTTTTAACAGATGTTCATCCATGATTTAGAGAAGAAGGGAAAATTCTCCTTCTTCTTAAATGCCCATCTTGAAATTCTCACATTTTTTTGCAGACAGTTTGGCTGGCTTCCAACATACATCATTGCTTGTCTGGTATGAGGAATGCCATCTGTGCAGTATGGAAGTCCTTTTTAAAAAACGGGCTGCTAATTATGCTCTGGGCAGGTGCTGTTAAAGTAAAATCAGGTGTCAAGCTTACAATTGCCTAAAATGACCAAATTATACTGAGAAAGAATGGTATTCCATATTGTAAAATGGAATTTAAGCATGGCATGTAGGCATTCCATTTTTTTGGGTGTTACAGAGGTCAGGTTGCATAGCAAGGTTGTAAAACTTTTAAACTACTTCACTTCCATCATCAACAGTAAGAGAAAGCTTTACTTTACATCAAGATTATTGACTAGATCAAAGTTATATATTTTCTTACTACAGTATCTTCCCAATTATATATTTTTAAATGAAAGTCGATGAAAGAGGAACCTGAAAAGTGTAACAGCTAATTCTAAAATACATAAATTAATTTAGTGAAACTAGAATCAGTCTTCCATAGTTATTAATTGGAATTCCTTGTATAATTACAGGAAATAGGCCTCAATAGACTTATTTAGCTCCCTGCAGGAAAAAATGATCAATTTATTTTCTTTAAACATATTAATCATTAGAAGTATTACAGCTTGTCTCAGTTTTACTACAGATTCATGATGATATATTTGATACTATCCTAACTTATAGGTAGCAAAGTAGAAAATTCTATTGTAGATAAATTTTAAAGCATGAATATGAATATTGATACTACAATTAGAAAAGTTTATTATAATTATACAAATCTAACTTTTTTTTTTTTTTTTTTTTGAGACAGAGTCTCGCTCTGTCACCCAGGCTGGAGTGCAGTGGCGGGATCTCAGCTCACTACAAGCTCTGCCTCCCAGGTTTACGCCATTCTCCTGCCTCAGCCTCCCAAATAGCTGGGACTACAGGCGCCCACCACCTCGCCCGGCTAGTTTTTTGTATTTTTAGTAGAGATGGGGTTTCACCGTGTTAGCCAGGCTGGTCTCGATCTCCTGACCTCGTGATCCGCCCGTCTCGGCCTCCCAAAGTGCTGGGATTACAGGCTTGAGCCACCGTGCCCGGCCGAATCTAACTTTGTTATTGCCTTTATGTGTGACCTATTTTCTGCTTGCAATACAGCTAATACATTCTGTCATTTAATCTTCATGGTAGCTCAGTGGCTAGATTCCATTATTGTTCCAGGTTTCAGGTGAGATTATTGAAGTTTAGTTTAAGCATCACAGAGGACAGTAACTGGCAGAGCTCAGGCTTATATTTCTCTAGATCTGTTGACCTCCAAAGTCTGTGTTTTGATTACTCCATAAATGGTCTCAGATTTACTTTATTAGCCAATCTAATCTCATTGGAAATATCATTAGCATAGTAAACTATTTTAATTTGCATATTACTTGGTCACAGTCAAAATGTCAGCCATTGTAGTCAAGGCAAATAGGACCACAAAAAGGAAGCTTAGTGGTCCCTCTCATCATGTAATTAGTGGGTTTGTTAAAGCCAATAGGCAAAAAGTGGAAGGCTTATCCTTACATTCAATTTCATTTAGTTTAGTTATCTTGTTTCTCATCAAGCTGTGGATTACAAGTATCAAGTAGAAAATGGAAAGTTTTTGCTTCCAGACACAGGGCTATGAACAGAACTAGCATTTTAAATATCAAAGATACAGAATAAAAACAAAAAGTAATTTGGAGCTATTGCCTTTAGATTAAAAATGTGCCTATTATAGTAGTATAGGAGGATTTGGTTATTATGACCTATAGACAGAATAATTCATTGCAGTGGGAACTTGCTAGAGATGCAAATTCTCAGGCTCCACCCCAGACCAACTGAACCAAAAGCTCTAGAAATGAGCTTAGCAATCTATGAAGCTACCAAAAGAAATGATAATTTTCCAGAAGCAACATTTTTGAACTGCCCTGATATGTAAAGAATAACAATTTTAAATACGATTAGGCGAGAAAAAATATTTTTAAATCTGTAACTAATTTTAAGAATTTTCATCAACCATCTTTGTTCTTATTTTATCTAGTAAAACAGCAAAACTTCTAAAATACAAATTATCTTGAGGCGAATTTTGTAAAGTATTTAGTTATCTCAAGTCACATGTTTGAAATTTGGAAATAGTATTGATGGCAGTGGTGGACACCTGGAGCAGCCACCACCAAGATGCTGACTGCAGTGGAGGTGTGGCAGAGCTGCAGGCTCCAGGGAGCCAGCAGGAGCTGGGAGCAGGCAGGATCCCCACCCTTCCGGATGCAACCGTAGCTGCCCAAATCGTGCCTGCCCAGGCAGGCCCCCCTGTGATCTTGGGGGCTGGGAGAAGGCAGCAGCACTGCCCTTCTGGGCACAGCTGCAGCAGCCCAAGTCACAGTGTGGATCCAGGTCTCCCTGTGCTCTTCCGGGCGCAGGAAGGCCCCCCACCTCTGCAGGTTTGGAGATGTCTGCTCCTGCAGCCTGGCTTCTCCTCACTCCTGGCACACATGCTCCAATCTTGGAGTGAGGATGGGGCAGAGCCTGGGCACTGTTGCAACCCAGTCGGGTGTGGGCACTCTTGGGGCAGTGCTCACACACACCCGCCCTCTGCCACCATGGCCCCTCTAAACTCTGGGCACCAACAAGCATGGGAGGGAGGGCTGAGAGAGTGCAGAGAGAAATTTGGTGCTAATCTGCAGACAGCCCTTGGCACAGCCTGGGCGACATGAATGGGGGCAGGAAGCAGACAGGTTCCTGGGCAAAAGAGGGCAGATCTCTGATGAAGCCTTGCCTTCAAGTCAGTGAGGGCCTGAAGCTTGGGGACGGGATAGCTGGTCCTGCAGACTTGAGTGGGAGTTTGCAGTGCTTTTTCTGGCCACTGCCCATGGACCAATCAGCATGCACTTCCTCTCCTCTGCGGTCCATAAAAGCCTCAGACCCAGGCAGACTCAAGTAGAGGATGGAACGACCAGCTGCGGAGAGGAGCTTTCCACTCCAGGGTCCCCTCTCTGCTGGAAGCTGAACACTCACTGGGACACGCCAGCTGCAGAGAGGAGGTACTCACTGTGAGTATCCTCTGAGCTATTCTATGACTCAATAAAGCTCCTCTTTGCCTTGCTCACCCTCCACTTGTTGGCATACCTCATTCTTCCGGTGCGTGAAACTAGAAATTGGGACCTGCCAAAAGGCGGAGCTAAAAGAGCTATAATACAAACAGGGCTGAAATACACCCCCTGCTCATTATGTTGCTTGCAACAAGAAGGAGAGAAATGGGAAGGAGAGAAGAGCTGTGGCCCTTCGGAGACCCCAGACCTAGGAGTTCCCCACTCAGGGCTATGACATCCATTTTGGGGCTCTGCAGTTCCTGGCATCTCCAAGTTTCTGGGCAACACCACATTCCTTGGTGCCAGCATGGAAGCTGCTTGTCATATGACTGGTTCAGCCACAGCCTCACGGGGAGCCAGCACCTGTGCTGGTGCCTGGAGCTGCCTGCCTCACCAGAGCCAGCATGTCTGGCTGTGCACAGTGGCCAGACCCCACGCTTGCCCACACACCCCTCACCACTCCATTCCGGACTCGCCCTTGGCAGGTGTGGAATTCAGGTGAGTAGCATGAGCTGAGTGCAGCCTACCAGGCCAAGTGGGAGGAACGAGTCCAACAGGTCTGAGCAAAACTCGGCAAAGGAACCACTGGCCACAGAGGTTTCCAGCCAGAAAAACATTGCTCCAAGAATCCCATGACAGAATATTTAGCACCCTAATAACAGTAATTACTTTTATCTGCCACATGTAGTGACTACATGCAGTGTAGTCTTCTAAGTCCCCTAACACCTAAGGCAACAATACTAGTTTGGAGCATTAGGGAATGAACCATTTTTAAAGTTATGGAGAGCATATAAATATACTTATATATGATTTTAAAATGAATTTTAGTTTGGAAATGCTAATATTATGATTTTCACTAGTAGAAAACACATGAACACGTGTGCACACACATACACACATGCAGCCTTTCAGGTTAATACCTAATCATTTAAAAATATCTGTCAAGATTAATGAGTTCAAGTGCCAAAACCCTATGGGAAGCACAAGCATAAAAAGGGGAAAAAGTGTTATTATTGTTGTATAAAGAACACAATGCAAAATGTGCATTTAAACTGCAGTGTCAGTAAAAAAAAATGAGGTAGTTAAATATTAAAAACATCAAGAAGAAGAAACTCCCTACATCATCACTATATAAAAAATACTCAGCTAAAATCAATAATAAAATATTTACTATTTTTGTACTTTTAATGGAGTCAGTACCCCATTTTAAGTACTATGGTACTGCTCTATTGCAATCCTGAAGTAGAGAAAATCATAAAAAGACTAAACTTGGGAGGTTTTATTATTTCTTCTGCAGCCATAAGAACATACAACTGCCTCAAAAATATAAATTTTTTTTTGCTATTCATAGATAAAACATAAGAAATCCTTACCCTCAACACATTTTATGTTTCACTCCAAATTTTATTCCTTCTCCAACCTCACACCCTAATCATTGCCTCATAAGAATGAATGATGGATGAATAAGTCAAGAAAGAAAGAAAAACTCAGCTTCTTGCTATAAGCTTCTCCCTTCACCCTGTGAGGTCCCTCGCTGATCCCACGATCTGCCATGGAGAATACAGATTTCTTTAGATATTTATCACTTCAGATTCTCTCCAAGCCAAGTGAATCTGACATTATCCAAGTCCACATATTAAGACGAAAATGGTGTGAAATATTTTAAGAAAATAAGTGAGCGCAAATCAACACTGGCTACCCTTGTTCAGTGGAGAAGAAAAAAGAGAGGACTATAATATTGTTTAAGGGAAAATGACATAGACTAGAAATATTTTCAAATCATGAAACATCTATGATTCTAGATCTCTTAATTCTTAAATGTAGGGTCCAAAATATCTTTCCATTTCTTCCTAAAATATCTCTAATAGTTTGTCTAGAGTTGTTCTATGCTGATAAATGCTAGCGAGCATCTTGCAAATTATCCTACTATTCTCATCCTACAAATGAATCCTGGGTTTCAAGGAGAACTGACAGTATTACTAATTTCACAAATTAAACAATTAGAACATATCGTATATTGAGACCATGATGAAATTATGAGATTGTAAATTATTTTACATGCAATTTAATTTTTAATGGCAAAAATTAATCTATGGTGTCTATTTGTAGTGAGTGACTCGGTAGCAAAACACATAACTACATATTTTGAAGTAACATGACTATAAACTATGCAATTCAACAAAACTGTGTAGGACAACCGATGTTGAATTGTACTCAACATTGACTGATGAATGATTACTCTTACGATTGCGTAGGACTATTCTCTTACCTAGACCTTGTTATATGATCGTCTTTCTAGGGAGTTCAGTGACTTGCTGTGTCCATTGCTTAACCAAATTTTGTTATTAACTTATATTATCTATCATTGTTCATTAATAAATAAAATTGATTTTTATAAAAAATTAACTCTTGCTAGAAGTTTAGATCAGACACCCTCATGGTCCTACTTTCACAGGTTCAATCCACTGTAGGTGTCAGTGTATTTATCCAGGTTTCACCTGAGTGCAGGATTCTGGAGCATCTCTGAAAGTTGTTCCAGGGATTTACTATCAACAATCAATGCCTTTTAATGTCTTAGAGTAGTTTTAAAAAAAGACAAAAACTAATCTGGTTTATAATATAATTTACCATTTTTCTGCACTCAAGGAGATAATATAATACCTAAATCTCATCTCAAAGGTGTAGCTTTTTCCTTTTCATTGGATTTACATAGTCATAAGGAGCTTCTACATATCCTTCACAGTATTTATAGCCTTCTCCCCTTTTTAGCTCCTAATAAAACACCACATCTGTCTACATTATATGACAGGAGATGGGAAAGAACTCATCAAGAGAGAAAGGTTTAGGAGTTTCTACTTTAACTCACACCATTTGCCTGGGACTGGTCCTCCTAATCTCCTTGTAAACATTTGGTAGCTTGTGACATTTTATACAAATGAAGAAAAGGTTTCCATTTTCAGAAAAACATCATACACCATATAGATCTTATGCAGCTAGTCAAGGAAAAGGAAGAATAAAATATTATAAGAAAATAAGAACATATTCAAAAGGTAAGGAAAGAGAGCATATTATTGCTAAAAGCACAATGGCAGGATGCTGCTCTTTTGCACAATCCTGGGGCGGTCAATATTATAGAGCTCCTGTGTCAAAGGGAGAGCTCCAGAACACCTACACATTAGATTGAAGTAAGCTTTACATGTGTATGGTCTACCAAAAATATAATTAGGGAATCGTCTTCTGTCAAAAGCAATAAAGGTTATTTCTTCCTTTATGCCTCTTATTCGAAATTTTTTTAACTTTGTGTTTTGAATTCATTTTAAAGATCCTTAGTTAAAAAAAAAAACTTGATAGGAAATTGCAATTATTTTATCTTTCATTCACTTCATTTTGATGATATTCTTCCTTTCAAAATTCCATTTAACATTTTTCTGAGGCTGGACACAATGGCTCACGCCTGTAATCCCAGCACTTTAGGAGGCCGAGGCGGACAGATCATTAGGTCAAGAGATCGAGACCGGCCTGGCCAACATGGTGAAACCCTGTCTCTACTAAAAGTACAAAAATTAACTGGGCGTGGTGGTGCATGCCTGTAGTCCCAGCAAGAGGGAGAGACTCCATCTCAAAAAAAAAAAAAAAAAAAAAGTCTGAAATATGGTAGTATATATTTTTTTAAAAAATATATGCCAGTTGGTTAACATCTTCTCATCTTCTGGGAAAAACTAAATCGTACTATTGTCTACACTCTCACCATGTCTTTCCTTTCTGAAACTGTTCCCTGAACTCAATCTTGTCCTTGGAAAATCTAGCTGGGTGAAAGGTATATGTGAGATGGTTCTCAAAATGTCGGTGTCTGTGTGTATATTCTCTGTCCCTGAGCCTCTGATGCAGCTGAAGAAGCAAAGGTCTATTGATAATCACAAGTCAGTTGTGAACAAATCTCTGAGGTTGGCACAAAGGCTGAAATTGGAGGGACCAAGGAAGACTGGCTCCCTAATCTCCTTAAGTTTTTAATATTGTTCTGTTTTTAAACTTTCACTTTGAGTTCTGACTTTTGAAAACACATTTTTTTTTTCTAGGAGATTACCATATATATCTACTTAGGATGATCACTTTTCCCCCTACAACAGGAGATGAAAAGTGAGAGTACAAATTACTTGTGTTCATAAGTGGGGGAAGCATGACACAAAAGGAGGGGTAGGTGATTTGTGCAAAGAAGATGAACAAACTAAAGACATAACTCCTGCACTTTATGGTTTTGACTTAGTGGCTTCACAAGACCAATTAAAATAGTATGTTATAAAAACATGATTTTGTCTGCTATATTTTTGGTTTATATTTTTACATGAAGCATAATTTATTATTTTTCTGTATCTTACCCGTGCCTTTCTGCTAAAAATTCATAATATGCTTTGCTTTGGTCTTGATGCAAGCTTTCCCCTTGTTTAGGAAGAGTGTTTGCTCTTCACTCCTGCTTCTATGATATTATATTTAAATTGCTATTAACTTTTTAGTCAATGAATTACATTTTGCTGTTAGTAGTAGTTTTATCTCTAAAGCGTCTATAAATCCAGCTGTAGGAAATTGGGTATAATGACAAGTATTTTTAGCCTTACATTGCAAGTACTATTACAGAAATTTTCAACTAAGAGTTTCTTTCACAGTCAAAGTGACATTTAACAAAATACTCATATATGGTAAATGAATATTATGGCCCCATATTAAGGCTTTGAAAATATGTATGTAATTTAAAATATAATCAAATGTATATTTCCCAATAGTAGGTTTGACATGAAACATGTAGAGAAGCAATTTTAATAATCCAGGATATATCAGTTTGTTTGATTATAGCTATAGGCCTTATATGTCTTCACACATTTTAGCAGGAAAATGATTTTACCTTATTTCTAGTTAAATTATTATACAGAAAATGTTAGGGCATCTTCCTAGCTTATTTCCAGCCACTCCCAGAAACCCCAGACACTGGAGTCACAATTTACTAGTTCTATGTGATACTGTCACATCTCCAAACCTTGCATTACTTTTTTTTTTTTTTTTTACACAAAGTCTCACTCTGTTACCAGGCTGGAGTGCAATGGCACAATATTGGTTCACTGCAACCTCTGCCTCGCAGGTTCAAGCAATTCTCCTGCCTCAGCCTCCTGAGTAGCTGGGACTACAGGCCTGCACCACCACACCCAGCTAATTTTTGTATTTTTAGTAGAGATGGTGTTTCACCACATTGTCCAGGCTGGTCTCGATCTCTTGACCTCGTGACCCACCTGCCTTGGCCTCCCAATGTGCTGGGATTATAGGCTTGAGCCACTGGGCCTGGCCACAATATCTTTTTTCTCCTGCTAACATTGTAACAAACGCTCCAATTTTCATTTGTTTGTTTTGTAGCTTTGTAGCTTCTCTTGAACACTTACCTGGCAGAATTCATTCCTCCTTTTGCTTGGAACCCCTTCCTTGTCTGCAATTAACAAGCCTGCACCTATTCTTTCAGGTTCTGCTTATACAGAGCCTCTGCAAGATGGTACAGGTTCTCCTCTGCACTAGGAAGCTGTCTGAGGGAAAGACACCAGGAGGGGATAAAATCTAAACAGCTGAACTGAGATTCTGAAACAGCTGGCAGGATTGGCTGTTATACTCTTTCACCACCTTTCTGAAAGTTTCAATAAATAATGATAGTAATTATTATCCAAACTAACCATTTGGCTTTTCTACCAAAATCAAGGTGGAAACTTTTCCTGCAATGAAAGTGTTTGTAGTCCCCTATCCCCATTTCTTATTCATTGAAAATAAACCCTACTTTTAGATCTCTACACTACTTTCTTTACTATAATCAAGAAAATAATGTATTTATAAGACATATGCTTGTGTTGAATGTAAAAATGCATTATTTTCCTTTAGATAACAAGTTTATAAATGGATTAATCATTTTTCACCAAATATTTTTTCTTTATATAGCCTAGGAGTGATTTATACACTCATTTTTCACCATGAAAATAATTACCATTTATTGGAAAGGGATTTTTATGTAAATATGCCAAGAGAAAGAAAGAGAAAAAAATCACATAGAATTTAGCATATTCATGTAATTACAGATTAGATTAAGGTTTGCAAGCAGTTAAAAATGTAAATCTCTTTAGTTATCCACCATTTCAGATATTATTAAATCATTATATGAAGACTGAAATTGAGAGAGGAATGTCTTCTGTAAAGTTGCAAACTAAAGGAGACAATATATTTCCAGCATATACTGATGTTTCAGTAGCATCACGTTTCCAGTTGAGTGGGAAAACCACACTGAGATTCAACAAGTGGACTACGAGTTTTATAAATTGTTCTTCAAATATGTAAAGTAATACTTCCATTTCTCTTTTATAAATTTGCTTTTCCTTCATGCACTTAGAAGAGTTCATTACCAATATGACAATTTGTATGTTTTAGATTTTCACCACATAGCTATTTCAGATGAACAGTAACAGGTGGCAAAGCGTTCACATCACGCATATTCAGGCTGCCAGTGATGGCAAATGCAAGCAGTCAGGTCCAGACATATAAAAAATATTGTTTTCCTAGACACTTTTCCTGTAATAGGACACATCTCCACCTGGAATAAATCCACAGATACTTCAAAGTGTAATAAATCCCCATCCAAACTTATTAGCTCTTTCATTTCCTAGACCCACTCCTCCTGTGTTATGTCCTACTGAATTTATACCACTGCCATCCTCCTCGATGCCCAAGTTAGAATTTTAAGTCAAATTTGCCTCTTCCTTCTGCTTTATTCTCTATTTTAACACTGAAACTGATGGTAGATAGTTCAGTTAACTATGCTTTAAGTCTATTGTTTTGGGCCCCATCTTTGGTCTCATTACCTTGACAAAGACATTCATTAGCACTGGAGATCTGGATGACTTTATCTTTCTCCAGAAAGGATTTGTTTCCTTCTGAAATTCTTTTAGGGTAGGGCATATAACCTTAATTCAATAAGGAATGAAGTAATTTGAAGCTGAATCTATTGTAGGGATGATCTACTTCTAATTCTTCCTTATTCTTGCAACTCTTTGGGTTTCTCTTCATTATTGGAAACAAGAGCTTTAATTTTTGATCCACATTCCACACTCACCTTGAGCTCCAGCAGATTGCTGAAAGTTCTACTGAGCTTCAGGTTCTGTCAACTATTTTCTCTCAGTCCAGTCATTTAGCCTCTTAGTTGATACCTGGAATTATCACTAAATGTCAGGATGACTTATTTTCACTTGCCTTCTCCTGAGAACCTTAGCTTATCAAGTCCTACCTACACTGTTTGCTCTCTAATATCTTAAAATAGGGGTGACTTTAAAAAATATGGTAAAGTTTACACAACATAAAATTAACCCCCTTTAAAGTGAACAATTCAGTGGCATTTAGTACATTCACAATTTTGGGCGATCACTATCTCTATCTAATTCCAAACATCATCCCAAAAGAAAACCCTATACTCATTAAACAAGTACTTCCATCTCCCTCTTACCCTTCTAGAGCCCCTGAAAACCACCAGTCTAGTTTCTGTCTCCATGAATTCTGTCTTCATGAATTTCTATTCTGGGTATTTCATATGATGGAAGTTATATAGTATGTGACATTTGTGTTTCACTTTTCATTTAACATAATGTTTTCAAAAGTTTTCCATGCTCTAATGTGTATCAACACTTTATTCCTTTTTATGGGTGAATAATATTCCATTTTATATAGAGGTCACATATTTGTTCATTCATCTGTTGATGGACATTGGAGTGTTTCTACTATTTGGCTTTTATGAATACTGCTGCTATAAACCTATATGTCCAAGTATTTGTTAAGTACATGTTTTTGATTATGGGGGGTATTATATACCTAAGAGTGGAATTGGTGGGTGATATGGTATTCTTATGATTAACTTTTTGAGAAACCTTCAAACTGTTTTCCACAGAGGCTGAACCAGTTTACATTCCTAGATAATGTAGGAGAAGTCCAATTTCTTAACATTTTCCAACACTTGTTATGTTTTCTTTGTTTGTTTTGATACTAGTCAGCCATTCTTGTAGGTATAAAGTGGTAACTCATTGTGGTTTGGATTTGAATTTCCCTAATGACAAACCTTGAGCATCTTTCTATGTACTCATTGGCCATTTGTATTCCTTTTTTGGAGAAATGGCTGTTCAAGTCTTGATCCCATTTTTAAATTGGGTTATCTTTTTTGTTGTTGAGTTCACTGTGTATTCTGGGTTCTCTATGTAAGACTTCACTATGTATTCTGGACACTACTCTTTGCAGATATATGATTTGAAAGTATTTTCTGCCCAGGCACGGTGACTTACGCCTATAATCCCAGCATACTTGAAGGCCAAGATGGGTGGATCACGAGGTCAAGAGATTGAGACCATCCTGGCCAATATGGTGAAACCCCATCTCTACTAAAAATACTAAAAATTAGCTGGGTGTGGTGGCGCAGGTCTGCAGTCCCAGCTACTCAGGAGGCTGAGGCAGGAGAATTGCTTGATCCTGGGAGGCGGAGGTTGCTGTGAGCCAAGATCACGCCACTGCACTCCAGCCTGGCGACAGAGCGAGACTCTGTCTCAAAAAAAAAAGTATTTTCTCACATTTTGTAAGTTAGCTTTTTACTTTCTTAAATATATTATTTGATGCATGCAAGTTCATAATTTTGATGAAGTCTGATTTATTTTTTTATTTTGTCTTTTGTTGCTCATGGTGTTGGTGTCATATCTAAGAATTCATTGACTAATTTAAGGAATCTATGGTCATAAATACTTACTCCTACATTTTGTTTTGAGAGTTCTATAGTTTTAGCTTTCATTTCTTGGTTGTTAATCCATTTGAGTTAATTTTTATGTGGTGTGGTAGCAGATAGGAGTTCAGCTTCATTCTTTTGTATGTGGATACCCAGTTTTCTCAGAACCAATTTTTGAAAAGACTATTCATTCTCCTTTGAATGATGTTGAGACCCTTGTCAGAAATCGATTGAACATAGATGTTTATAGGTTTATTTCTAAACTCTCAATTATAGTTCACTGGTCTATATTTCATGCCTATGTCAGTACTACACTGTTTTGATTACAAAGGCTTTTAATAAATTTTTAAAATTGGAAAATGTGAGTCTTTTTTCTTATTTTTCATTATTGCTTTGGATAACTGGAGCCTTTTGCAATTTCATATAAATTGAAGATTGGATTTTTTCAATTCTGCCAAAAACATTGTTAGGATTTTGATAAAGATTGTGTTGAATCTGTAAATCACTTTGATATCTGCAGATATTACTATCTTAATAATAGTAGGTTTTCTAATCCATGAATATGGAATAATAACAGTAAATTTTCCTATCCATAAACACATTTACTTTGGTGTTTATAATTTATTTCAACACTATTTTTTAATAGACTATTTTTAGACCAGGTTTACTTTCACAGTGCAACTAAATGAAAAGTACACAAAATCCCCTTATACCCTCTGCTCCCTTTCATCCCCAACAGCTCTCTCACTATCAATATCTGCATCAGAATAGCACATTTGTTGCAATCAATGAACCTACACTGACACATTATCATCGAAAATCTATACTTGACATAAGAGTACATCACTCTTTCTGTTTTAAATGCTGTGGGTTTGGACAAATATATAATGAAGTGTACCCACCATTATAGTCTGCTATAGAGTATTTTCACTGTCTCAGAAATCCTCTATGTTCCATCCTTTGATTCCTTCCCCACTATAACCCCAACAATCATCAATATTTTTATTGCCAACAAAGTTTTGCCTTTCCAGATTTTTTTCGTAGTTGGAATAATATAACATTTAAGCTTTTCATATTGGATTCCTTCAACTTAGTACTACTCATTAAAGGTTTTTCCTCATCTTTTCATGGCTTGGTAGCTCATTTCGTTTTAGCACTGAATAATATTCTATTGTCTGGGTGTACCACAATTTATTTACCCATCCATATACTGAAGGACATATTGGTTGCTTCCAGTTTTTGGTGATTATAAACAAAGCTACTATAAACATCTGTGTGCAGGTTTTGTGTGAACTAAAGTTTTTAATTCATTTGAATAAATGTCAAGGAAGACAATTTCTGGATCACATAGTAAGAGTATGTTTAGTTTTGTAAAAAACTAACAAATTTGTTTCCAAAGTGGTTGGAGCATTTTGCATTCTCACCAGCAATGAATGAAAGTTCTTATCTTCCACATCTTCACTAGCATGTGGTATTTGTCAGTGTTTTGAAATTTGATCACTCTAAGAGATGTGTAGTCATATTTTATTGTCATTTTAATTTTTAATTCCCTAATGATCAAATAGAGTTTTTAAGTATAACTTTTTCATGTTATTTGTTTTTTTAATCCATGGGAGAGTTCCTTTGCAACAAAGTTGTCTACCATTATTGAAGGTACAATTCTAAAACACTCAAAGGCTTATTTAGACTCAAACTTTTATTGACCACCTACTCTGGCCCAAGTACTCTATGCTATGTATTTGGTACGCAACAGTGAGTACAGCAAACGTAGTTCCATGTTCCTATTGTATTTAGGTATTTAAGATAGTACATTGTATCTGTTTATAGCCCTTTCTCACTTTTTTATTAGATTACAAGCTAGTCAATAGTAAACTCTATGTGTGTGTGTGTGTGTCTGTGTGTCTGTGTGCGTGTCTGTGTATGTGTGTGTGTGTATGTACACAGTTGGCCTCAATGAGAAAATAGCATTATGGTAAGAAAACAATTCTCTTCTCTTTTGCATTTTCTAATTAACATTTCCTTAATGCCATTTATAAATCTGTCAAAAGAGAGTTAAATGTATAGCAATATGAAGTCTAAGCTGTAATAACAGTCTCAAGGAAATTATAATGTATCTGAGAGCAATAAGAAAGGAACATAAAATCCTTAAAGATTTTAATCTTAGGCATCTATTATGAGACTATACATTAAAACATGGACTGTGTTAATCCAACCTTAAAACATTATTTACGTTATACTGAAGTATATTAGTTTTTCAATTCCTCTGACCTATTCCCCATCGAATCTACTTCATCCCTCCCCACTTAAATGTGGCTCTGTACTTATCTCACACACTTTACACTGTATTTAACCCTACTTTTAATTTGATTTGTCAATTCTCTATAGTCCAATGTTTAACATTATCACTGTATTATATTTAAATTTCTGACTTGGATGCCATACAACTTGCTATAAAATTATTCCCATTTGACCTTTCACCTCAAAACACAACATTTCTAAAACTGAGTTTACCATTATTTTCCAAAATGCATATTTTCCAATTTCAATGATATGTGACTTCATTCTTAAAGAAAAGTGGTCTTAAATTCTTGGAATAATTACTTCAACTATTCTCTTTCTCCATATCCAGTCTTACATTTTAATCATTCTTTTATCCATTCTTTTTATTGAATTCCTTTCATCACTACCAGGTACTGATCGCCTCACACCTGAGGGGATTGCTGATGCTTGCTAATTGTCACTCTGCTTTCACTTTCTAATCTTTCCAATCAATCCTGTGAAACACTGCTAGATTAATTTTCTTACATCATTTTCCGTGCTTTTTTCTAATGTGACTGTCAAATACCTCTTCAGATTTCTCTCTCACTGCAGAAAAGGCCCTGCATATATCCAGCAAATTAAAACCACTGGTTTGTTCACAGAGCTTGCCTCCAGGACTTTATGACCCACACTCCCAATTAAAATGTTGTATTTTTATTCTCATTCTTACTCAAATGTCAACAACCTGCATCCTACTTTCTACCTGATATGTCCCTAAACGCTCACTCTTCTCAATTTCTGTAACTCTAATGGAGTCTACTATTTCATTTTATTGTGAGTCATCTTTTTAGGTTGTGTGTTTCCACAACACTATTGCAAATTCTTGTTGGGGATGATAAGATGAGTTTCCTCTTCCTAACCCAGATAACGACCATGATTTATATGGTGTGGTTCAATGTTTTCTATACTGAATGGCGACCTTGCAGTCAGAAAAAGTCACTAAGAGAAAACACCGTGGCACAGTTTCCTTTTCTGAAGGAAAGGTGGCATAATTTCACATTTATTTATTTTAAAATGCTTTCTGGCAGTTTCCTCTTTACAAGGATGTGGGCCAGGCCCCATGATACTAGCAATGAAGAAAACACTTTAAAGGTTTTATTAATTATTGTTCTAGGCACATTGTGTTATGTCTTCTTATTTATTTATTTATTTATTTGTTCATTTATTTGTTTATTTATTTATTGAGATGGAGTCTTGCTCTGTTGCCCAGGCTGGAGTGCAGTGGCACGATCTTGGCTCACTGCAACCTCTGCCTCCTGGTTTCAAGTGATTCTCCTGCCTAAGTCTCCCAAGTAGCTGGGATTATAGGCATGCACCACCACACCCAGCTAATTTTTTTGTATTTTTAGTAGAGACGGGGTTTCACCATGTTGGCCAGGATAGTCTTGATCTCCTGACCTCGTGATCCACCTGCCTTGGCCTCCCAAAGTCTCTTCTTAATTTTCTTGGGCCTAAGTCTTTTAGAAAAATTTATTAGCCGTAAGTTGTGTAAATATTTTCAAGGTTAGGGGGAAAAAATCCTTAAACCTCAAAGCAGCAGGAACATTAATTGAGGAAAAATCTATTTAAACTAGAGCCATATGTGTTCTTCTCTATATGGCCACATTATGCCAAGGAGACAGGTCTTTAGCTCTGCTTTATACATCAACACAATGGAGTTTTTCCAGGCAGGCCAGGGTCTATGCCAATTTTGCCTCAGCGAAATCTAGAGAACAGGCCTTCCTATTTTAAGAAGTCTAAAGCTGTGAGCATTGAAGTCATCCAAACATCTCCGTTTTCAAAGTGCATAATGTCAGAATTTCTTTCAGCTTCCTCTAACTTGCTTTGAAAAAGGTTTGCACTTACTGCTGATGTTTAGAAATTAATGAGTTCTATAAAAATCATACTCTATTATATCTCAGTTCATTGAAAGTTTCTTGCAATTTTAATATATGGATCAATAAAATATATTTTATGTAATACTTGTTTGCAGCAGGAGTTATAAAAAACATGCCTTTAGATTTTTGTTGGGAGTTAAATAAAATTCATTTCAATTTTCGATATCAATACCTTTATCCTGATAATTTAATAGATTGCAAAATATATGAATTAATTAATTAGAAACTTTAATAATTATATAGGATGATTAAATGTCTTTGCAAAGATGTTAATATAAACTTTTGCTAATAGTCACTAGAAGCAAAACTATGTCAAAACTTTTAACTTTTTTTGATGCTCTATTTATCAAATAATTCTCCAGTAGTAGAGAACTAGATAGAAAAAGAAGAAAAGAAAATAAAAGAACAGACAAAACAAATAGAAAACATATAGAAAGACAATAGACTTAAACTTAATCATATCAATAATCATATTAAATATAAATGCACTACGTATCACAATGATCAGGAAGAACTTGTCAGATTAGACATAAAACCAACAGCAATCTATATGCTGCCTATAAGAAACATACTTCAAGTATAAAGACACAAATAAATATAAAAGTAATATGATACAAATATATATACAATGATAATCCTAATCAAAAGAAAGCTGGAATGGCTATATTAAAATTGGAAGAAGTGAATTTCTGAGAAAAATATACTCACTGATAAAGAAGTCTAGTTCATAACAATGAAGAGTATAGATATATTAAGATCTCATAGCATTCCTAAATATTTGTCACCCCATAACAGAGCTCAAAAATACATGAAATAAAACCTTAATGATTGTAAGAAGAATAAAAATATCCACAATTATAGTCAGATGTTTCAATTATCACTTTCTCAAAAAGAAATTGCATACATAGAAATTGGTAGGGATGTAGAAACTTAAGCCCTTTTGTATTTGTCTGTTCTCACACTGTTATAAAGACATACCTGAGACTGGGTGATTTATAGAGAAAAGAGGTTTAATTGACACACATTTCCACAGACTGTAGTGGAGGCATCGCTGGGGATGTCTCAGGAAACTTACAATCGTGGCAGAAGGCAAAGGGGAAGCAATCATAATCTTCACATAGTGAAGCAGAAGAGGGAGAGAGTAAAGGGGGAAGTGCTACATAATTTTAAACAATGAGATCATGTGAGAACTCACTCACTATCATGAGAACAGCAAGGGAGAAATCCACCCCCATCATACAATCAACTCCCACAGTGCCCCTCCTCCAACATTGAGGATCAAAATTAAGCTTGAGATTTGGATGAGGACAAAGAGTCAAACCATATTGTTCCACCCCTGGCCCTCCAAAATCTCGTGTCCTTCTCACATTTCAAAACACAAATATCCCTTCCCAACAGTCCCCAAAAGTCTTAACTTATTCCAGCATTAACTCAAATGTTCAAGTCCAAAGTCTCACCTGAGACAAGGCAAATCCCTTCAGTCTATGAGCCTATAAAATCAAAAGCAAGTTAGTTACTTCCAAATTACAATGGTGGTTCAGGCATTGGGTAAATAGTCCTGGTCCATAAGGGAGAAATCAGTCAAAATAAAGGGGCTACAGGACCCATGCAAATCCCAGGACGGCAATCATCAAATCAGAGCTCCAAAATAATCTCCTTTGACTCCATATTTCACATCTAGGCCACACTGATGCAAGAAGTGGGCTCCCAAAGGCTTGGGCAACTCTGCCCCCATGTCTCTGCGGGCTACAGTGTTCACAGCTGCCTTCACAGTCTGGCATTGAGTGCCTGTGGCTTTTCCAGGCACATGATGCAGGCTGTCAGTGGATCTACCATCTGTGGTCTATAGCATAGTGTGCTCTTCTTGCAGCTTCACTAGACAGTGTCCCAGTGGGGACTCCGTGTGGGTGCTCCAACCCCAAATTTCCCTTCTGCACTGCCCTTGTAGAGGTTCTCCATGAGGGCTTCACCTCTGCAGCCAACTTCTGCCTGGACTT
Source organism: Macaca nemestrina (assembly GCF_043159975.1). Taxonomy (NCBI): domain Eukaryota; kingdom Metazoa; phylum Chordata; class Mammalia; order Primates; family Cercopithecidae; genus Macaca; species Macaca nemestrina. The sequence goes on along the minus strand of NC_092128.1, from coordinate 86,355,446 downwards.
TCAGGCATTTCCAGTTAAACTAATCTATAAATTCAGTGTAGTCCCAATTAAAGTCCTAACAGATATTTTTGTAAAAATTGGTATACTAATTCTAAAATTCATGTTGAAATTCAAAGGATCTAAAGTAGCCAAAACAACTTTGAATAAGAAGAACAAAGTTTGAGAACTTTCCCTGATTTCAATAATCATTATAAAGCTACCATAATCAAGAAAGTATATTGGTGTAAAGAGAGAAAACTACATTAATGAAATACAATACATGGTCCAGAAACAGACCCACACTGTAATTAGGCAACTGGTTTTCACTTAAGATTCAAAAGCAATTTGTGGGGAAATAATAGTCTTTTCACCATATGGTAACAAACTAGTTGGCTATTTAAATGGAAAAGAAAAATGAATATTGATCAACACCTTACACTATACATAAAAATTAACTTAAAACATTTTATAGACCTATCATAAAATTTAAAAAATGATAAGACTTCTAGTAATAGGAGAAACATTTATTTCCATGGGCTAGACAAAGACTTTTTCATATAAGACAAAAAAAGTACAATTCATAAAAAGCTGATAAGCTGTACTGCATCAAAATTTAAAACACCTCGGTGTCAACAGACAATGTTAAGAGAATGTAAAGACAAGTCACAGACTGGGAGAAAATAAATTCAAATGATATGTCTAATACAGGATGTTAATAAAAATACATAAAGAACTCTTAAAACTCCATTAAAATAAAACAAAAAAACAACTAAAAAAACAATAAAAAGATAGGCAAAAGATTTGAACAATGAGTTCACCAAAGAAGTTATAAAGATGGCAAATAAGTAAACAAAAAGTAGTTGAATGTTATTCATTAGGAAAATGTGAAATAAGACCACAATATAACTACATACATATTTGAAAGGCTAAATTTAGGAAAACTATTACCAAGTATTGAGAAGGACATAGGGGAACTGTCAGTACAATTGAAAATTGGATGACTACTTTGAAAAGCAGCTTGCAATTCTTAAAAAGGTAAATGTATACTTACTATATGATTTAGCCATTCCACCACAAGGTATTTTTCTCAAGAGACATCCAGGATACTTCTGTGTGTAACAGCAGTGCTTTGTAAGCACTCCTCCAATCTATCACACAGAATATTAAAAAGATGTGCACTCAGGTATTGAGACTGAATAAATTTAGCATTTTTAACTGCTTCAGCAAGGACATTCAGCTTTTTCATTTTCTCCCCCACTGCCAGTGTGCAGTCATGACAGGTGCCTAGTACAGGTTATTACCAGTTTTACCTCCCATTGCTTTTGCACACAGTAAAAAAGGCAATCATGTCTTATTATTATGAAAAATAATTTTGTCTTTCAAGTCCTCTAAGGGGTCTTGGGGAACCACAAGTTTTTGCAGGCCACACTTTGAGAACCATTGGAAATCATGACATAACTGAAAAATAGAAAAAAAAGCCAAATTGAGGTTATAATAAAGGCAAATAGTACACAACAAAGAATCTAAAACACCGAGGGAACAAACCTCTAAAAGCTGCACAAGTAAATTATGCTTCAAATATGAAGCAAACTAAAATGTGACATGATTTTAAACAGTTGAGTATGTGTTTTAAAAAAGAATGTTAGTAACATTTTATTTGTATAGTCCAGGGTTCCTGACATTGGGACACAGGAAAAGAAATATAATCCTTGTATATTTTTTGGCCAGCAGTCAACAATATTTTCATAGTCACATAATTCACTGATCCTGTTTATTTATTTCCAACCTTTAGAGTGAACAAATCTTGTAAGACTTGGTTGGAATTGCAAGAGAGATTCATGCATTAACACTGATGTCATGGAAGAAGAGCTCACCAAGGATGGGGCATGACAGTGGAAATTGGCAGGAAAGTTAGAGGGAAAAATAAGTTGTTAAAAAATAGGAGGCAAGGGATATTGTTGAAAGTTGATTGAACAAGAGCAGAGATTTAAATAAGTTATTTAAAGTTATAATTGTAATAGCAACATAAATAATCCTAGAAACAGCAACATTTAAAGCAGAATATGTAGAGGAGCATGATGGCAAGAGTGAGCTCAAATAATCAGGTGGGCAGGAGCTAACTGTTCAAACTGATAATTCAAGGTTATCACTAACATAATTAAAAATATTAAAAACTTGATAGAATTCTATTTGTAGAAAATAGTACTGAGGTACAGAGGAAGAACGATGCTTTTCAACATTATGCCTTCTGTAGCACTTTTTTCAAATATTTGCAGTTATTAAATAAATAATTATATTGTAATTATATAAAATATATAATATGCATTAGTCATGTGTTTTATGTTAATTATATAAAATATTTATATCTTTATATATTAGATTGCATTTTATAAAATATAATTGTGTAATTTATATAATTCATAAATTATATAAATAAAGTATATAAATTACTATGTAAAACAATAAATTATTATTTTCCCTGGCATTTAATTCATATGAGTTGCTTCTATAATAATGCCTCATCTTTAAGTTGAATCACCTTGGGTGTATATACTTTATTTATTCTTTATATTCTGATGCTTATTACTGTGTCTATCATATAGTAGATACTCAATAAATATGGCATAGACATACAGGCTGCCATGATAATGCTGTTGCCTCAAAAAATACTGCGACACAGTTTAAGTAATTTTATCCGTGACTTTACTTTTCTCTGCCTTTCATTCTAGCAAATTCTAGTATATAATAAATTATTGGCTGGTGGTCAGGGCTCATTTACAAGAAAAGGAAGGGAAAATAGTTACGGTTTTTGAGTGCCTGCTACTTGCTTCATATAATTTTATTTAATCTTTACAACAACCATAGGTATAAGCCTCAATAAGTGGTTATTGAACAAATACGTATCCTCAAAAGATATAATTAGTTCAGTTGAAAACATGAGTAAATAAAGCATCAGAAAACTTAAGCATTTTTTTCAGTTTTACTATTAAGAGAGCCAATAAGCGGTTTGAAATTTACATCTGGTCAACCTCAGAGACTAGGGATTCCCATTATGCCCTAATGTGGCACTTGGCATCAGCCTGTGGGTTCTGTGTGGTAGCTCAGTATCATAGGTTTTGTTTTCTAAATTAATATAGTTTTGTTTGACTTTAAAGAAAGGACTTTATTTCTGATCCTTGAATAATCTTCCAGAATTATGACGACAATGCTTTTTTCATCTCCGATTAACAGGCTGACAGTCTGCAACTACTTTCCCAAACTGAGCTACAGCTCTGTGAGTAGCACGCTATTGACTTGGAATACCCAGTTTTCCCAGAAAGAAACTAATAGGAAATTAAGGTAAAAGCAATAGCAGCTATTACATTTAACACTGTTAAAACCTACATAAATCTGACTACATGTATTTTGTCAATGTAGCATGTTAAGGAATAATATTTAACTAGGACTTGTCTTATCATTTACTTTGAAGCTTTACCAAGCAAGTTGGCTCAGTCATAATGAGCTGATCCAAGCATATTCAATTTTCAGTTAGATATGTCAGTGCCATGTTTGTTTTCTAAGTACAATCACATACACACACACACACACACACACACATACACATACACACAACACCAACAAAAGTGAAACCACATTTAACCCAGAGTGGCTGGCCAAAGGGCAGCTTTTTGTTTGGCATACTCTGCACCAAGACTGTGCTACCCTTGGCAAACAGACTAATAGTAAATGTCATATAAATCCCTAGAAGTATAGCAGTGCCAGTTTTGATATAGTTTGCCCAGGAGAAACAATATAAAAGTCACCTTTTCAAGGATATTCTCTTTTTGTTAGCTTGTTTTAATATTCCAACACAATGTTAAATGATAGAAATAAGTTGCATTGGCTCAGTTCTCAATAGCATTTCAAATCCAATCAGTGGAGGCTTATTTCGCATTGTTCTGTCTAGCCTCTCTCCAGCTTATACTTTATGGGTTGTGTTTAGTTCAGGTCCAGAACTCAGAAATTCAAACAGGAAGCATCTGGGGATTCTCTGTTTTGAAGTAAGGATGGGTCAGGAATAGCCTAGCGAGGTGAGAATATTGCCTGCTTTTCAAGGGGGCTAAATTTCCGATTCCACCCAAGTTTGACAGATATCATTAATTCCTTGAGATAGTGCAATAATTTTCATCAAATGGAATGTAAAAATGTAATTCATATAAAGCACTTTGAAGTCAGTAGGTGGCAAAATTCCAGTTTCTTACTTTCTAATTCATAAGATTTTCAAATATTTCCATTGTTTGAACCAGATTGCACAATTTCAGTTTTCACTTCCCAGATGGGTCAGTATAGCTACAGCATTCTACCTTCTCTGTGGCGTCCTTGTGTAGTCATTTCTGCCAAGACACTGAGCACGTTATAACTTAAGGATGAGCTTACACGATTTGCATTAAGAGGACTGCAATTTCCTCAGGTAGCTTTTATTTCTTGTTTTGTTTTGTTTTTTCTGAGACACAGTCTTGCTCTGTTGCCCAGGCTGGCGTGCAGTGGCATGATCTTGGCTCACTGCAACCTCCACCTCCCAAGTTCAAGGGGTTCTTGTGCCTCAGCCTCGCGAGTAGCTGGGATTACAGAAGAACGCTATCATCACACTGGCTAATTTTTTGTACTTTTAGTAGAGACAGGATTTCACCATGTTCTCCAGGCTGATCTCACACTGCTGACCTCAAATGATCAGTCTGCCTTGACCTCTCAAAGTGCTGGGATTACAGCCTGGTCAGCTTTTATTTCTTATTCAGCTTTAAAGTAAAGTGATAATCAGTAAATGTTCTTTTTAATGTAGGCATAGTTATCTTCGTCTTTAGTCGCTTTTAAAAATCATTAACATGACCTTAAATAATTTAATAATCTTTATGACCCCTAGTTTTCTTTAACTGATAAACAATGACAGAAGGCAGCTCAAATATGAGGCCTCCTATAAGATCAGATAATGCAATGTTCATCAAACATTACTTATATGAATAACAATTTTAAAAATGTTGCCAGACTATTTATTAAATAAATTCTACCTTAAAAATAAATAAAATTGGCTGGGCGTGGTGGCTCACACCTATAATCCCAGCACTCTGGGAGGCCGAGGTGGGCGGATCACCTGAGGTTGGGAATTCAAGACCAGCCTGACCAACATGGAGAAACCCTATCTCTACTAAAAATACAAAATTAGCTGGGCAAGGAGGTGCATGTCTGTAATCCCAGCTACTCGGGAGGCTGAGGCAGGAGAATCACTTGAACCCAGGAGGCGGAGGTTGTGGTGAGCCGAGATTGCTCCATTGCACTCCAGCCTGGGCAACAAGAGCGAGACTCTGTCTCAAAATAAATAAATAAAACAATAAAATAAAATTACTTAGAAAGAAAACTTTATTACTTTCTATAAATGGATGGTAATTGAAGAAAGAATACAATAAAAATAAAGTATCATTCAATAGTCTAAAAATTAACAAAAATAACAACTTTAATGCAAATTATGAAAATGTAATCTATTAAATGCATAACTGAAAAATGTTTCTGAATGAATAAATGAAATTATCAAATATCAGTTGACAATGAACTCTGCATTGGCCTCAGCATTGCTTTCTTTAAGATGAAGATGAGAGTGTTTACTGCAAGAAGTTTCTGTGTTTTCCTTTGATACCATTAGCATAGGAATAACAGATAGTACATGTATAGAGCAGTAATAAACGTTATGACATACTCGAATTCTCACTTCGAATTTTCATACAGGTGGGCAACCTGACTGTTAAGTGGAGGAGGAGAACAAAGTAGACACAGACTCACTCATGCCCACTCATCCCAGACTTGGGTGCCACTTCACCCTCATTTCAGGAAAAGGGATTCTAAGAAACCTATGAAATTAAAATAACTTCATCCACACCACTTATCGCTCCCTATATGGTATCCTACTGTTAAATTACATTTGACCTAAAGCTGCTTCCTTACATATATTAAGTTTGGCCTAAAGGGTTCTCCTTACCTACTAAACTGTAACGTCACTGGATTTGTAAGTAGACGGTAACCTACACTTGTAACAAGTAGCCCAGTCTCAGCCAGTCTCAGCAGCCATACCTCAACCACTCACAGGCAGCCAGTCCAAGAAAGTGGTCGCCCCGTACGGCTGTTTCTGTACCTCCCTTTCGTTTTCTATATATCACTTTCCCTTTTTCGGTTCAAAAATCCTCTTTAACCCGCAGCACCGCCTGAGTTGCTCAGAACCTATTCTGGTTCAGGGAACTTCCTGATTTGCAAATTATTCTTGGCTCAAGTCAACACTGTTAAATTTAACTTGTCTAAAGTTTTTCTTTCAACACTAATAAGCTAGGGTTGTAACTGCCCTGGTAGAGGGAGAGGAACAGGGAAAATGGAGGGGCCTGGAGCTTTAATCTCCTCCATACTACCACATTCTTTTTGCCATTTCCGGTTGCGAAAGAATGACATGGTTATGGTGGCCTCCACCTCAGTCACATACAGAGGGATGTCAGCTTATAGCAAGCCATTTCTTCCAGCAGCCTGAGCAGCAAGGAGGGAGCAGTACCAAGAAATTCCTCAGTCGCCTCAGTGGGAAGCCTGGACTAATAGTTGCCCTTGAACCTCCAAACTCATCTCATGTTTCATATAATGATCCTGTAGTTATGGCAACAGAGAAACAGTGAACTAATGGGCATACATTTTTAAATTGTGATCTCTTTGTTTTAACTTGCTGTGTGAGCAATATCTGAAAATGAAATCTAAATGTCTCCTCCTTTGCTACTTTTTCCATAATGTGGTTTAAAACATTGTAATATTCAGTTCTTTTTTAAATTGAAATTAATATATAATCATTATCAAACTTGTCTAATAATTCATCTGTGTGTAAAGCAGAGGTTAACAAAATAGGACCTTCAGGTCAAATGCTGCTGCTGCCTGTTAAGCAAATAACCTTTTACTGGAACTCAGTCCCACTCACCTGTTTATTTATTGTTTATGGTGGCTTTCTCACTGCAATACAGTTGTGTAGTTGTGATAGTGAATAACTGGGTGGTTTGTAAAGTGTAAAATATTTGCTACTTGGCCTTTTACAAAAAAAGTTTGGAAGTCCCCAACAATTGTTACACGCCCATTTTAATCCAGAGATATCTAGTGTTAATGGTTTAATAGATTGTCATTTTATTTATTTATATATTTATTTTAATTAATATTTATTTTTATTTTTTTGAAATGGAGACTCACTCTTGTTGTCCAGGCTGGAGTGCAGTCACGTGATCTCAGCTCACTGCAACCTCTGCCTCCTGAGTTAAAGCGATTCTCCTACCTCAGCCTCCCAAGTAGTTGGGATTATAGGCGCCTGCCACCATGCCAGGCAATTTTCTTTTTTCGGTAATTTTAGTAGAGACAGAGGTCTCACTATGTTGACCAGGCTGGTCTCGAACTCCCAACCTCAAGTGATCCATCCACCTCGGCCTCCCAAAGTGCTGGGATTACAGGCATGAGTCACCGCACCCACCCTTTCCTTTTATTTATTTTATATGTGACACTTCAATGCCTCATTACCTTACAGCCCAGCCTTAATTGGCAATATAGTAAGTCCTTATGTTATTGTGTAAATATTTTAATGGTGTAACTGATGAATCTGATACTCTCAAGTAATATAATATTTTAGAACTATCCTGATTTGTACTTTATTTTTTTTAATTTATTTTTATTTTTATTTTTATTTTTTTATTATTATTATACTTTAAGTTCTAGGGTACATGTGCATAACGTGCAGGTTTGTTACATATGTATACTTGTGCCATTTTGCTGTGCTGCACCCTTCAACTCGTCAGCACCCATCAACTCATCATCTCCATCAGGTATAACTCCCAATGCAATCCCTCCCCCCTCCCCCGTCCCCATGATAGGCCCCGGTGTGTGATGTTCCCCTTCCAGAGTCCAAGTGATCTCACTGTTCAGTTCCCACCTGTGAGTGAGAACATGCGGTGTTTGGTTTTCTGTTGTTGTGATAGTTTGCTAAGAATGATGGTTTCCAGCTGCATCCATGTCCCTACAAAGGACACAAACTCATCCTTTTTTATGGCTGCATAGTATTCCATGGTGTGTATGTGCCACATTTTCTTAATCCAGTCTGTCACTGATGGACATTTGGGTTGATTCCAAGTCTTTGCTATTGTGAATAGTGCCGCAATAAACATACATGTGCATGTGTCTTTATAGCAGCATGATTTATAATCCTTTGGGCATATACCTAGTAATGGGATGACTGGGTCAAATGGTACATCTAGTTCTAGATCCTTGAGGAATTGCCATACTGTTTTCCATAATGGTTGAACTAGTTTACAATCCCACCAACAGTGTAAAAGTGTTCCTATTTCTCCACATCCTCTCCAGCACCTGTTGTTTCCTGACTTTTTAATGATCGCCATTCTAACTGGTGTGAGATGGTATCTCATTGTGGTTTTGATTTGCATTTCTCTGATGGCCAGTGATGATGAGCATTTTTTCATGTGTCTGTTGGCTGTATGAATGTCTTCTTTTGAGAAATGTCTGTTCATATCCTTTGCCCACTTTTTGATGGGGTTGTTTGCTTTTTTCTTGTAAATTTGTTTGAGTTCTTTATAGGTTCTGGATATTAGCCCTTTGTCAGATGAGTAGATTGCAAAAATTTTCTCCCATTCTGTAGGTTGCCTGTTCACTCTGATGGTAGTTTCTTTTGCTGTGCAGAAGCTCTTTAGTTTAATGAGATCCCATTTGTCAATTTTGGCTTTTGATGCCATTGCTTTTGGTGTTTTAGACATGAAGTCTTTGCCCATGCCTATGTCCTGAATGGTACTACCTAGGTTTTCCTCTAGGGTTTTTATGGTATTAGGTCTAACATTTAAGTCTCTAATCCATCTAGAATTAATTTTCATATAAGGAGTAAGGAAAGGATTCAGTTTCAGCTTTCTACTTATGGCTAGCCAATTTTCCCAGCACCATTTATTAAATAGGGAATCCTTTCCCCATTTCTTGTTTCTCTCAGGTTTGTCAAAGATCAGATGGCTGTAGATGTGTGGTATTATTTCTGAGGACTCTGTTCTGTTCCATTGGTCTATATCTCTGTTTTGGTACCAGTACCATGCTGTTTTGGTTACTGTAGCCTTGTAGTAGAGTTTGAAGTCAGGTAGCGTGATGCCTCCAGCTTTGTTCTTTTGACTTAGGATTGTCTTGGAGATGCGGGCTCTTTTTTGGTTCCATATGAACTTGAAAGCAGTTTTTTCCAATTCTGTGAAGAAACTCATTGGTAGCTTGATGGGGATGGCATTGAATCTATAAATAACCTTGGGCAGTATGGCCATTTTCACGATATTGATTCTTCCTATCCATGAGCATGGTATGTTCTTCCATTTGTTTGTGTCCTCTTTTATTTCACTGAGCAGTGGTTTGTAGTTCTCCTTGAAGAGGTCCTTTACATCCCTTGTAAGTTGGATTCCTAGGTATTTTATTCTCTTTGAAGCAATTGTGAATGGAAGTTCATTCCTGATTTGGCTCTCTGTTTGTCTGTTACTGCTGTATAGGAATGCTTGTGATTTTTGCACATTAATTTTGTATCCTGAGACTTTGCTGAAGTTGCTTATCAGCTTAAGGAGATTTTGGGCTGAGACAATGGGATTTTCTAAATATACAATCATGTCATCTGCAAAGAGGGACAATTTGACTTCTTCTTTTCCTAACTGAATACCCTTTATTTCTTTCTCTTGCCTGATTGCCCTAGCCAGAACTTCCAACACTATGTTGAATAGGAGTGGTGAGAGAGAGCATCCCTGTCTTGTGCCAGTTTTCAAAGGGAATGCTTCCAGTTTTTGCCCATTCAGTATGATATTGGCTGTGGGTTTGTCATAAATGGCTCTTATTATTTTGAGGTACGTTCCATCAATACCGAATTTATTGAGCGTTTTTAGCATGAAGGGCTGTTGAATTTTGTCAAAAGCCTTTTCTGCATCTATTGAGATAATCATGTGGTTCTTGTCTTTGGTTCTGTTTATATGCTGGATTATGTTTATTGATTTGCAAGTGTTGAACCAGCCTTGCATCCCAGGGATGAAGCCCACTTGATCATGGTGGATAAGTTTTTTGATGTGCTGCTGAATCCGGTTTGCCAGTATTTTATTGAGGATTTTTGCATAGATGTTCATCAGGGATATTGGTCTAAAATTCTCTTTTTTTGTTGTATCTCTGCCAGGCTTTGGTATCAGGATGATGTTGGCCTCGTAAAATGAGTTAGGGAGGATTCCCTCTTTTTCTATTGATTGGAATAGTTTCAGAAGGAATGGTACCAGCTCCTTCTTGTACCTCTGGTAGAATTCAGCTGTGAATCAATCTGGTCCTGGACTTTTTTTCATTGGTAGGCTATTAATTACTGCCTCAATTTCAGAGCCTGCTATTGGTCTATTCAGGGATTCAACTTCTTCCTGGTTTAGTCTTGGAAGAGTGTAAGTGTCCAGGAAATTATCCATTTCTTCTAGATTTTCTAGTTTATTTGCATAGAGGTGTTTATAGTATTCTCTGATGGTAGTTTGTATTTCTGTGGGGTCAGTGGTGATATCCCCTTTATCATTTTTTATTGCATCTATTTGATTCTTCTCTCTTTTCTTCTTTATTAGTCTTGCTAGCGGTCTGTCAATTTTGTTGATCTTTTCAAAAAACCAACTCCTGGATTCATTGATTTTTTGGAGGGTTTTTTGTGTCTCTATCTCCTTCAGTTCTGCTCTGATCTTAGTTATTTCTTGCCTTCTGCTAGCTTTCGAATGTGTTTGCTCTTGCTTCTCTAGTTCTTTTAATTGTGATGTTAGAGTGTCAATTTTAGATCTTTCCTGCTTTCTCTTGTGGGCATTTAGTGCTATAAATTTCCCTCTACACACTGCTTTAAATGTGTCCCAGAGATTCTGGTATGTTGTATCTTTGTTCTCATTGATTTCAAAAAACATCTTTATTTCTGCCTTCATTTCGTTATGTACCCAGTAGTCATTCAGGAGCAGGTTGTTCAGTTTCCATGTAGTTGAGTGGTTTTGATTGAGTTTCTTAGTCCTGAGTTCTAGTTTGATTACACTGTGGTCTGAGAGACAGTTTGTTATAATTTCTGTTCTTGTACATTTGCTGAGGAGTGCTTTACTTCCAATTATGTGGTCAATTTTGGAACAAGTGCGATGTGCTGCTGAGAAGAATGTATATTCTGTTGACTTGGGGTGTAGAGTTCTATAGATGTCTATTAGGTCTGCTTGCTGCAGAGATGAGTTCAATTCCTGGATATCCTTGTTAACTTTCTGTCTCGTTGATCTGTCTAATGTTGAGAGTGGAGTGTTGAAGTCTCCCATTATTATTGTATGGGAGTCTAAGTCTCTTTGTAAGTCTCTAAGGACTTGCTTTATGAATCTGGGTGCTCCTGTATTGGGTGCATATATATTTAGGATAGTTAGCTCTTCCTGTTGAATTGATCCTTTTACCATTATGTAATGGCCTTCTTTGTCTCTTTTGATCTTTGATGGTTTAAAGTCTGTTTTATCAGAGACTAGTATTGTAACCCCTGCTTTTTTTTGTTCTCCATTTGCTTGGCAAATCTTCCTCCATCCCTTTATTTTGAGCCTATGTATGTCTTTGCGTGTGAGATGGGTCTCCTGAATACAGCAGACTGATGGGTCTTGACTCTTTATCCAGTTTGCCAGTCTGTGTCTTTTAATTGGAGCATTTAGTCCATTTACATTTAAGGTTAAGATTGTTATATGTGAACTTGATCCTGCCATTATGATATTAACTGGTTATTTTGCTTGTTAGTTGATGCAGTTTCTTCCTAGCCTAAATGGTATTTACATTTTGGTATGTTTTTGCAATGGCTGGTACCGGTTGTTCCTTTCCATGTTTAGTGCTTCCTTCAGGGTCTCTTGTAAGGCAGGCCTAGTGGTGACAAAATCTCTAAGCATTTGCTTATCTGTAAAGGATTTTATTTCTCCTTCACTTATGAAACTTAGTTTGGCTGGATATGAAATTCTGGGTTTAAAATTCTTTTCTTTAAGAATGTTGAATATTGGCCCCCACTCTCTTCTGGCTTGGAGAGTTTCTGCTGAGAGATCTGCTGTTAGTCTGATGGGCTTCCCTTTGTGGGTAACCCGACCTTTCTCTCTGGCTGCCCTTAAGATTTTTTCCTTCATTTCAACTTTGGTGAATCTGGCAATTATGTGTCTTGGAGTTGCTCTTCTCGAGGATATCTTTGTGGCGTTCTCTGTATTTCCTGGATTTGAATGTTGGCCTGCCCTACTAGGTTGGGGAAGTTCTCCTGGATGATATCCTGAAGAGTGTTTTCCAACTTGGTTCCATTTTCCCCCTCACTTTCAGGCACCCCAATCAGACGTAGATTTGGTCTTTTTACATAATCCCATACTTCTTGCAGGCTTTGTTCATTTCATTTCCTTCTTTTTTCTTTAGGTTTCTCTTCTCGCTTCATTTCGTTCATTTGATCCTCAATCGCTGATACTCTTTCTTCCAGTTGATCGAGTCGGTTACTGAAGCTTGTGCATTTGTCACGTATTTCTCATGTCATGGTTTTCATCTCTTTCATTTCGTTTATGACCTTCTCTGAATTAATTACTCTAGCCATCAATTCTTCCACTTTTTTTTCAAGATTTTTAGTTTCTTTGCGCTGGGTACGTAATTCCTCCTTTAGCTCTGAGAAGTTTGATGGACTGAAGCCTTCTTCTCTCATCTCGTCAAAGTCATTCTCCGTCCAGCTTTGATCCGTTGCTGGCGATGAGCTGCGCTCCTTTGCCAGGGGAGATGCGCTCTTATTTTTTGAATTTCCAGCTTTTCTGCCCTGCTTTTTCCCCATCTTTGTGGTTTTATCTGCCTCTGGTCTTTGCTGATGATAGTGACGTACTGATGGGGTTTTGGTGTAGGTGTCCTTCCTGTTTGATAGTTTTCCTTCTAACAGTCAGGACCCTCAGCTGTAGATCTGTTGGAGAATGCTTGAGGTCCACTCCAGACCCTGTTTGCCTGGGTGTCAGCAGCAGAGGCTGCAGAAGATAGAATATTGTTGAACAGTGAGTGTACCTGTCTGATTCTTGCTTTGGAGGCTTCCTCTCAGGGGTGTACTCCACCCTGTGAGGTGTGAGGTGTCAGACTGCCCCTAGTGGGGGATGTCTCCCAGTTAGGCTACTCAGGGGTCAGGGACCCACTTGAGCAGGGAGTCTGTCCCTTCTCAGATCTCAACCTCCGTGTTGGGAGATCCACTGCTCTCTTCAAAGCTGTCTGACAGAGTCATTTGCGTCTGCAGAGGTTTCTGCTGCTTTTGTTGTTGTTTACTGTGCCCTGTCCCCAGAGGTGGAGTCTACAGAGACAGGCAGGTTTCCCTGAGGTGCTGTGAGCTCCACCCAGTTCGAGCTTCCCAGCAGTTTTGTTTACCTACTTAAGCCTCAGCAATGGCGGGCGCTCCTCCCCCAGCCTCGCTGCTGCCTTGTGGCGAGATCGCAGACTGCTGTGCTAGCAATGAGGGAGGCTCCGTGGGCGTGGGACCCTCCTGGCCAGGTGTGGGATATAATCTCCTGGTGTGCCTGTTTGCTTAAAGCGCAGTATTGGGGTGGGAGTTACCCGATTTTCCAGGTGTTGTGTGTCTCAGTTCCCCTGTCTAGGAAAAGGGATTCCCTTTCCCCTTGCGCTTCCCAGTGAGGCAATGCCTCGCCCTGCTTCAGCTCTCGCTGGTTGGGCTGCAGCAGCTGACCAGCACCGATTGTCTGGCACTCCCTAGTGAGATGAACCCAGTACCTCAGTTGAAAATGCAGAAATCACCGGTCTTCTGTGTCGCTCGCTCTGGGAGTTGGAGACTGGAGCTGTTCCTATTTGGCCATCTTGCTCCGCACCCCCCCCCCCGATTTGTACTTTAAATTCATTTCTCCTTTCTTTCCTGGGTCTTTCCTGACCACAACACAAACTTCTTTCTCTCCTCTGAATTACTTTGTACCTCCTGTAATTACCATTCAGTTAGCAATATACGTATCATTTTGTATTATCATAGTTTCCAACATAAGAAGTTTGGAAACAATGCCTTTACTCTTTAATGAAAAATAAACACCCTCAAGAGAGTGATTTTTTAAAAATTCTGATGTGTTTTACTCAATTCAGCTGAGACTACACACTATCAAAGAAACGAGGCTTTATTTTAACATGCAAAAAGTTCAAGTGAAATACTGAACCAGTTATAACAAATTTAGAACACCAGATTTTTTGCTGAGAAAGTTATTCAACTTATCTAGAGAGATTGACAAAAAATTGATTTAAATTTCCTAGAAATTTAAACCAAGCTGTCAAACTTTTGTTATCTTAAAAGAATATTGGGTAATATAAAGAAAGGAACAAAATAAAATCCTAGTACAAATCAGGAATTTATTGATATGACTAAAAATAAAATTCAGCACTGCTGTGTAGCTGTGCAAGGCCCAGTTGGTGGCTGAAACTTCTAGGGAGCTGGAACTTTCCAGATAAACTTTCTTTACTGTTGGGCTTAGCGGTCTCTGCCCTAATGTAGGCATGATCTAGGTTCATGCTCCATCCTCCAAGCTTTAAATGCACACAGTAAGTGGACATTATGCTGCTGTAGAGATAAGCATGGATGCTGTAAATCATATCATAGCGTGACAATAAAATCTACAAAGTTGAAAAATCCTAGAAATTTATATGTTTCAAATATTCTCATTTTTTTCTGGAATATAAACTTATGTACTAAGCTCTTTGATTATTTTTATTGTATTTATTTATTTATTTATTTATTTTGAGACAGGGTCTCGCTGTGTTACCCACGCTGCAGTGCAGTGGCATGTTCACCGGTTAGAGTACACTGCATCCTTGACCTCCTCAGGCTCAGAGGATTATCCCACCTCAGCCTCCTGAGTAGCTTGGACTATAAGCATGTGCCACCACACCTAGATAATTTTTGTATATTTTTTTGTAGATAGGGTTTCACCATGTTGTCCAGACTGGTCTCAAACTCCTATGCTCAAGAGATATGCCCACCTCGGCCTCTCAAAGTGCTGGGACTACAGGTGTGAGCCACTGCGCCCAGCCTTAAGCAATTTGATTAAAAAGGAGACAGCTACCTGGCAGTATCAGAATTAGAATCTTCAAAGACTTGGAGATAGAATAGATGTGAATGTGGAGAGAATGAGAGGAATACGGATGCGTCCAGGCTCTAGAAAAGTGGCAACATTCACAGAAGTAGGGATATAGGAAAGATATACAGTTCTGTTGATGGTGGTGTGAAAATGGAGGCAAGGATGAACAAAGATGAGCTCAATAACGACATGTTAAATTCTAAATATGTGTATAGTATCCAAGTGGAGATATCCAGATGTTAGTTGGTATTCAAAGAGGACAACTCTAAGTGGGGCATACTTACACTGATTGATGAAAAAATGAGAAGGATCCAGGGATTCTAAGAAGTCAAGAAAAGTATTCTAGGCAGAGATAAACATGAGCTTGAAGGTGCTGAGGTACATGGGGGATATTGACAGTAGGATCACAAAGAGTGAAGTGAAAGGGTGGGAGGCATATAGTGAGGTTATGGCTGGGGTAAGAGAAACCGGAGCCAGCTCATGTAATAACATCAAGTCTGGGTACAGTGGGCATGTGGGTGTGCATTACTTTACTCCAAAGGCCATGGACGCCAGTGGAGAATCATAAGGTAGAGAAAAGATTGATATGATTCAGATGCTAAAAAGATATTTCTAGTGGCTGTCTGGCAGTGGATTCAAAGTGTGTTGGAGAGAAAGCAGAGAGGCAGAATAGAAGGTAGAGAGTGGCTCAGATGTGTATGGTATGATAGTAGTATAAATGAAGAGAAAGGGTCAGATTTGAAGCAGTGGTTTGCAATAATTTTGTAACTGAAATTTACATTTTTTAAGAGATTCAATTCTGTGTAAGTGTATGTCTGTGGCTGTGAAACAAAATTTTGTAAATAAAATTAATTTTATCACTGGTAAAACATTAAAATTTTGGAATAATTTTGTTTTTTTTCTGTTCCATCCAATTTTTAAAAATTCTACTCATGACCCATTAAATTGATTTTATAACTCACTAGTAGGTTGTAATAGTATACTGACTTACCAGAAAAACTTGTAGGTGTTGATGTTAAACTAAGTATGGGAAGTAAGACAGTGGATGCATCAAAGAAAACTCCCAGATGAGCAAGAAAATTTGACAGAACAATTGAATAGTTTCCAGAAACTCAACACCACAATGGGAACTTTTAGCAGGTTGTATAAGGAGCCTATGGATTAGTGTGATGTGTCTGTAATATGTACAAATGAATGTGCCATGAACATGCGTGTGCTGGTATTTGCATGGGTATATGATTTCACTTCTCTTGGATAAATAAGAGTGGAATGACTTAATTATTTGATAAATGTATGTTTAATTTTTTAAGGAGCTACCAAACAAGTTTACATAATGATTTGTACCATTTTTTTCATTCCCACCAACAGGTTATGATGGCTTCAGTTCATCCACATCTTCTCACAAACACTTACCAGCATGTCTCTTTAATTTAATCTATTTTAATAGGTGTGTAGGTTTTTAAATTTGCATTTCCCTAATGACTAATGCCATTGAGCATTTCTTTACTATTTATTTGCATATGAATTTCTTTAGTAAAGCATCTCTTCAAATCTCTTGCCCTTTTTTTTTTAAAAAAAATTGTTTTTGAGTTTAGTGTTTTCAGCATTATTTATTCTAGATCCAAGTATTTTATTAAATATAGGTTATGTAAGCTTTTTAGGAGTTTACGGTTTACCTTTTTATTCTCAGAACAGTAACTTTCGATGAGTAAAAGCTTTAAATTTTCATATAGTTCTGAGGAAGTAGGGAAGATGTGGAAGCTACGTGGGTTTGGATTTGTTTGTGTAAGGTATCCTCTCTATTATTTTGAAGAACTGCCATGACTTAGGAAACTCCCCTGCCAACCCCAAATGGTAAAAAAAAGGAAAAAAAGAAAAAGGAAAAAGAAAAAGGCAACAAGCGGATTGTGAGGCATCCAAATCATTTCTTTGAACAGAGCAGGTGACGATGATGGGCAATAATGTTCCAGTGCTGGCAGGAAGATGAACAGAAGATTTCTTTCAGATATTTCTGATTTCAGCTTGGACACAAGAATTCTTGACTAGGTGATAGTAACAATAGCACAGTGGTGGGGCAAAGAAGTTACACATTGGAAGTCTATAGCAGCCCAGTTCCTTATGCAGAATATTGAGTAAGTGCTAATCATCTTCCTCTAAGAAAAAGTCTAAAATAAAAATCAATTATATCGAAATGTGTTTATTTAGGGAGATAATACTTGAAATAAAAGTTAAAATCAACGAAAAATATATCAATTTGCTTGGATCATGAATTGGTGTCCTAAAAATCCTTAGTTGTTTTCCATTGGCATAGCCCACAGTCTAGTCCCACCAAATAATGGCTCTTCTTAGTTACAATCTGTGCTGTTGTAAGGATTATAAAGATGTGTAGGTGTCTTCTGAGAAATGCCTATAAAATGAGGCACTATCTAACTAGAGAACTGCTATTTTTATTCATCACATGATCTATTAGCTTACTAAATTTTCTACTTCATTACAAGAAGAGATGAAAACATTGTATATCAACACACTTAATAAAGCTCAATGAAACAAAGTGAAATAGGTGGTGAGATTAAGATTTAGGTTTTATATATATATATAAAATATATATATATGCAGTGATTCCTGGAATGAATTCTGGAATGAGTTCAGCCTGTGCAATGATCTGAATGTTTGTGTCCCTTCCTCTCACGAATCATTATGTTGAAATCCTAACAGAGTAACTGATTATATTAGGAGGTGGGGCTTTTGGAAGATGATTGTGTCATGAGGGTGCAGCCCACATGATCGGGATTAGTGGCCTTATAAGAAAGGCCCCAGAGATCTCTTTTGCCTCTTCTGCCATGTGAGGGCACAGTGAAAAATTATTATCTATGAACCCAGAAGCAGGATCTTATGAGACAACAAATTTGCAGGCACCTTGCTCTTGGACTTTGAACTTTCAAAACTGTGAGAAATAAATTTCTGCTGTTTATAAGCCACCCAGTCTATGGTTTTCTGTTATAGCTGTCAGAACAGACTAAGATAGTATGCTGCCGTTTGAATTCTATACACTTAAGATCTATGTCACACATTTGACACTAAGCTACCTATTTAACCATCTGAAGTGGGAAACATGATTAGGTAAGTGGGTCATAGCATCCACAAAATTAAATAACATAAAGGTTGTTCAGGAGAAACACATTCTTGGTACTGAAACTAGAGACATTCTTAACCACGTGTACTAACAGATGATAAGAACTGGATTTACGTCTATGATGAATTGCTTCAACTCTGTCTCATAAGAGAAGGTTTACAGGGCCTGTCACTAGCAGACAGCAGTCCCTGTGATAAGTCCTTAGGTAAAAGACTGTACCTGATCTGCTGCCATTATTTGAAACACACTCTGTGTGTAGTGTAAAACATGATGAAACCAATCTTTTCTTATTTGTTTTCAAACATAGACACATCTTTTATAATAATTTTTCCTCCAATTCATGGACGTTAGTTACGATTACCAATGTCAGCATTATCTATTATTTTCTCAACAGAGAAACAAGTCCTATAGACATTCTAAGTTAGAGTAGCAACCCAAAACCATGAATCAGGTAATGTGCACTTTTAGATTCGTTCATTAGTGATAGGTTAATTGGAATGCCATAGTAAATTACAACTAAGAAACTGCAGGTTGAGAAAATTAAAATAAATTTATATGCTTCCAGACTTCTCAGAACCTTTGAAATATCTGCATACAAAACTTATCTCTGAGTAGCAGATATAGATTTGGTGTTTTCTAAACTTTTTGCAAAAGCTTCTCTTTGCAGAGCATCTCATGAAACATTCCAGGAAATACTCAGGAGATCTTCCACATTCTTTTATTCTACACTGTGAATTTGGATTAATTCCAACACTGACTCACAATCAGTCCCATAAAGAGAATTACATAGATTCTGACACTGATATGTATGCAGCACTTTGAGTCGTTCTTTTGGCACTGACTACTGTTAAAATAACAATGATATGTATTAGTTTGATGGGATTTTAAAGAAATAACTTCTGAAATACTATTTGTTTTTTATGATCTGAACTCAAGTGTATGCCATCAATTTCTTCAAAGATCATGTTCTACCTGATCTTTGCCTTCTAAGTCGTGGAAAGGACTTTGGCCAAAAGTAATAAAATCTGATCTGAGAAAATAGAGAGTGATTTAAGTTTCATATGCTGCTATTTTCTAATGAAAAGTATTAATACAAAGGATTCAAAGACTCTTAGAGACAATATTAAAATTTTGGCAACACACAACTAGATTCTTTAAAAAAAAGTCCTCAAAATATATGGGACTGTAGTAAAAGGGGAAATAATTAACTTTGTATTATGGAAATAATGTTCTGTACAAATAAAGTAGCCAATTAGATCAGAAAGGGAAAATAAAAATACAAATAAATCTGCACATATCAATTTCTGCAAGTCATGCAGAGCAACTGGAACTCTCATAATAATGGAAATACTAAACTTTGAAAAACAGTTTGGGTATGTCTTAATGTTAAAATATGTTTACCATACTATATATTATAATATGAACAGGATTCTTTAAAAATTACTTATATTATGAGATTATTGATACTAATGTGTAAATTATCATATATTATATTTTCATTTGAATGCCAAAAATGATCTTGAAAATAAAATAAATACAACAGATCTGGTTTTCAATCTAAAAATTAGTATTATTTATGCATTTGAATATGATTGAAGTGAGTATATGAAAATCATTCTTAGGTTTGGCTTGTAATTAGTTTTGTCAGTACTTTTTCTTTTCATTGAGAATTCTATTTTGAATTCTACTTTGGGCTTTGAACTCCAGATTTATGTATCAACCTGTGCAACCATCTCTACTTTGATGTCTACAAGCATCTCATATCATGGTTTAAGCCAAATCTTGCAGTTTGTCCATCACAGTAAATAACAACTTTATTCTTTCAGCAGGTTGAATCAAAGTCTTGAAATTATTCATGTCTTCTCTCTTTTTAATCTCATTACCCACATCTGATCTCTTAGCAAACCTTATCAGCTTTACTTATAATATGTTTTCACAATCACCCTTTCACTTTGACTCCTTCTGCTGCAACTATCCTAGTGAAAGTAAGCAAGATTTACCTGAACTATATCAACTATTTATGAACAGTCCTCTGCTTCCAGCCTACCTCTCTAAAGTCCATTCTTCACAAAGAAACCAAAATGATCATTTTATACATATATTGGACCATGTGACTCTTCTGTTCAAAATCCTCCCATACTTTTCTGCGTATATTAGTTAGGAGACTGTTAGCCGTCAGGTGAACAAGGTTCAAATAATAACAAATACAACACAAAATACATTACAAATTTGGTATTTGCTCATATAATGACCTGATTGATGGGCTGCTCTTCTCTATGTACTAATTCAGAGACTCAGACACCTTCTAATTTGGGGCTTTGTCATTTCATCATGTGGCTTCCAAATTTTACAAAGCAGGACCTCAAATGACACATAGAGTATGAACTCACCTATGTAAAATAATGTGCGTGAAAAAGATCCTAAATACAAGATGTTCATTAAAATATTAATAAGGCTACAATCTGACAGGTGTGGTTATGAGTGCTTTTTTCTTAAATATCTTCTTCATTTTCTATATTTCTACAGTAAATATATATTATTTTATAATTTTAGAGGTAAAAACAAACTTTTTAAGATGATCATGTCAGTGCAGGTTTCCAGTCTAATTCCCAGTAACTGATTCTAATGACTAAAGAGAAAGATACGTGGAGAAAGAAAGGACTTCATCAGTTCTAGAGTACAATCTAGCAAACCATATGTCCCCTCTTTTGGAGAGTTAAAGTTTGGAAATCTGGCAGCATCAAGCAGAATGTTAAGATTTCCTTTCTTGAATTCCCCTTGAAATGCATCTCTATATGTTACTCTTAAAAAACCCAGTTTCTTAAAAAAAAAAAAAATAGAATTTGCCTCCTCTTCTGTAATGGATGAACCCTGTAATCTGCATGTAGTCAGCACTGGTGGGGAGAACTGTTAGTGATATTGATCCATTCTAATTCAAGTCATTTTGGCTTTGAGGGCCAATGACAGCTGAGGAGAATATTATCATCCAAAGTAGGGGGAGTTACAGGAATTGTTACAAGCTAGAAATGTCATGGATTGAGACTCTTTCTTCTAAACAAATTCTCATTTGTCACAACTGTCAATTTGTCCAAAAGCAAAAGCCATGTTTTCTGACTGGGATGCCCCAAACACTAGGCCTTGGACTTCCCCAGCCTCAATAAATATAAATGATAGGAAGAGCTTAAATGGTATTTTTGTATGTTTATAGGAAGAGTAGGGACCAAGGATAACAAAACCAAAATAAGGAAAGCTGATGTGTGCCATGGCAGCTCTAGTTCACTGCAAATGCCTGCAGAGACAGCTGGGGCTGCTCAGTGATAGTTTTATCCTCCACCATCTCATGCTGAACCGATAAGATAGACCTAAACTCCAAAGTGTCACATATCCCTGGAGTGGATACAAGGACTATTCATCCACATCTTTTTTTTTTTTTTTTTTTTTTTTTGTGAGGAGGGGGGTGAAATAAGTGTAAAGAACCCGTATCCATCCACGACAAGAAAATTGGGAGTGAAGGAGGGGAAACAGCTTATTACAAGTTGATAGAGAACAGCTTTTGTGTATTATCTCTGGGAAACTAAGAATAATTTTAGGCAGAACAGTTGTATACACTCAAGTGAGATTGGAAAAAAATTGAAGAAAAAATGATGCTATATGATAAGAAATAGATGCCAAAGAAGGACTGAGAGAGTTTAGGAAAATATTTAAGAAAACAAATAATGCCATTGTGAAATTTGAAGTAGACCCAGAAGGAAGATGAAAATAGAAAAAAGCAAAACAAAACAAAACAAAAACTATACTGAAAGTATAGACTTGAGAAGACAATGTCAGAAAATAAAAAGGAGATGAAAATGGACACAGACAATATGATAGATGTGGTAGATAAAGGGGATCTGGTAAACACATAAATCTCATTTGTGAAGAAGTGTAAAAAATCAATGGAACATAAATAATAAGCACAAACACAATGGCAGACATTGCCCTAAAGCAAAGAAAGATTCAAATCTGAGGTTTAAGGATGCTCACCTCTTCAAGATATTCTACCCAAAATATACAAAACAAAAATGATGTAATTTCAGAGGCACAAAAATATTCTATAAGCACTCAGGAGGTAGAAATGAATGACTTTTTTTTTAAGGCAAGTTGAACTCAGACTTAATATTATTTTGAAATATTAGATGTCAAAAGAAAAGGCAGATCTATAATTATAGAAGTTCTACCACTCTGCTTTTCTTACATAAACACCTCCCAGAAAAGTCGTTACATTTTTTATAATTTTATAAACATTGAAGCTAAGTATCATATAAATAAGAGACTATGATGAAGACCTTTTATAATTACTAAAGAGTGTTATGTCTTGTGCTAATTATAGATTTATTGACTCTCTTTTCCAAATTCAGATTTTATTACCTGATCTGTGAAAGGGAAATAGGTCCTTTAAATATTATTCTTTGCTAGCTGACTTGATGTTAAACTTTGTCAGGAGTGGGCTGCGGAGTCATTGTTAAAGGAAACGGTTTTCCTCCCTCGTTCCTACATGCTCACTTGGCAGGGTCTTGTAACACAGGCAGATTCTTCAGTGCCCAGTTCCTGAAATGCGTAGCAGCCAGTAGCTTACCTGGCACCTCTTCAAGTGGTTTTGTAGGAAAGTGCCTCTAGTAAGAAATTCCTGGTGAACAGTGTCTTCTGTTCTTTTTCATCCTAAAGGCTGATTTAAAGCAAGTTCCCCAGTCCAACCCTGGGGGTAGTGGCTGTTCCTTCTCTCTTCTGTTCCTATGTTGTTTTGAGTTTTCTCAACTTTTATTAGCTACTCCCTTATTATGCCAGCTACCTGTTATAGCTGACAAACCTTTATATTAAACTTCTCCTACTCAAATTACTGTGTTTTCTCTCTCAAATTTGGACCATTATCAATACCACCAGAGGTTCCTAATCAGTTGTTTTTTTCATGTCGTTTCAACAAAAATCTTTTGATGTCTTTTTGTGCTGATTGATTCGCAGATGCAAATACTGAGAGTAAATAGTTCCTCATGTCTTACATTCTCATGGGATGTCTGACATTCATATTAGACTCTTCTCAAGCTTTTTCCCTTGAATTAGACCAAAAAAAAAAAAAAAAAAAAGGAATCCCCAGCAGACTCCCATTGACTAGGTAGCTTTAAGCAGAGATCTGACAGTTACTCGGACAAGAAGACATCTGAAAATGTCTGGGGTGCTGATATGGTTTGGCTGTGTCCCCACCCAAATCTCATCTTGAACTGTAGCTCCCACAACTCCTGCGTGTTGTGGGAGATAATTGAATCATGGGGTCGCTTTACCCCTGTTGTTCTCATGGTAGTAAATAAGTCTCATGAGATCAGATGGTTTTATAAGGGGAGACCCCTTTCGCTTGGTTCTCCTTCTCTTTCTTGCCTGCCGCCCATGTAAGACATGCCTTTCACTTTCTTCCATGATTGTGAGGCCTCCCCAGCCACGTGGAATTGCGAGTCCATTAAACCTGTTTTTCCTCACAAATTACCCAGTCTCAGGTATGTCTTTTATTGGCAGGGTTCAAACGGACTAATACAAGTGTCCTCTTTTTGGTTCATGTGAAGGTTCAAAGTCCTCTGTTCTGTCCATCTTGGCTTCACTTAACAGGCCTTCAGCCAAAGTGCTCTGTCTCTGTTGAATTTTGAAAGAATTACTATTTGAACCAAAAAGTGTATATTTAGCCAACTTATCCTTCACATACATAGGTAAGAAAAAAATTATAGTAAGATATGCAGTTATACATGTACTCTCCTGAAAACTTTTGCAATCTACAACAGTACAAAGGAAAAAAAAAAAACAAGAATGGAAGATATAAGGAAGAGAAGTGTTGGAAGTGAGCATTGACATGATTTAGTCATAGAATTAAGTTTAAATGATTTTATATATATATTCATTCATTCAAAACAAATTTATTGAGTGCCTTTGATGTCAATTCTTTTCATATTAATCCATGAATTTAATGTAGTTCCAATTAAAATGCCAACAGGATTCTTTGAAGTTTAGTCTAAACATTTACATGAGCAAATGTATAAAAACAGCTTCATATTTTTGAGAAATAAAATTCAAGCATGAGAAATTGTACTACAAGTTACCAGAATTTATTATGATGTTGCAATGATGAAGACAACATGACACTAGCATAAGAGTAGATAAAAACATCCACAGAGCTGAATGAAGAGCCTGGAAATAGTACAGGTACATAGAATAGTGGGAAAAGTATTGACTGACTAATGGTGTGGGAAGAACTGTGATCCGTAAAGGCAAGGTACAAAGTCAAATAATTACTACAGACCATATGGAAAACCAAATTTCGGATAATTTAAACAACAGAAATCCTTTAAATATTTCAAAAAAAATCAGAAGATTGTTCTTACAGAATTCTGGCAAGGAAAATGTTCATAAGCAAGATCCAAAAGCAGAAGTAATAAAACAAAGGATAACAGCACACACACAGTTACAATTGCAGTATGACAACATATAGATAACTATTTAAAATGAAATGAGAAAACATTTGTCACATATATAAGAATATATATACTGTATATAGAATTATATATTTATAATAGAAATGGCCTATAAATCAATAATGACAATGAAATAAAATAATGTGCAGCTCATATTAAAAAATAAATTTCAGATTAAGAAGCACAAAAGGTTAATAAATGTACTGAAAGATGTTCAGTGTCATTAGGGAGATGCAAATTAAAACAAGATATCATTTTTTCATTAACGAGTTGGCTAAAAATTATGAAAGATTAATAGTAGCCAGTGTTAGCAAGAGTGTGGAGGGGAAGGCAATCTGAAAGGTGAATCTGGCAGCAATTATCAAAGGGTAAATTTTACATACTCTTCATTGCATAATTCTGCTGCTAGGAATCTATGTAACACAAAAATGTGCAAAATGTATAAGTATTTATAGCACTATGTTTATCATTGCATTACATTTACTAGTTAAAAATGGAAGACTACATTTACATACACAACATTAGAGGAGTAGTTGAATAAGTTATGATGGTGTGCTGGTTCTTGGTTGACTTTTTCTATAGATTGATTCCTCCCTCCCTTTCTCCTTCAGCACTGTATGTAGTAAGAGGTTACCTTCACCAGGCTTCTTTTTCTAGCTTTTTCTCTCAACTAGCTTTTAACTCCTTTAGCTTGTATTAGTCATTCTCACACTGCTAAAAAGAACTATCTGAGACTGAGTAACTTGTAAAGAAAAGACTTTTAGTTGGCTCACAGTTCTGCAGACTGTACAGGAAGAATGACTAGGGAGGCCTCAAGTAACTTTCAGGCATGGCAGAAGGGGAAGCAGGCATGTTTTACATGACCAGAGCAGGAGGAAGGGAGAGAAGAGGGAGGTGCTATCGACTTTTAAACAACCAATCTCTTGAGAACTCACTCACTATCAGGAGAACAGCAAGAGGGCAATCTACCCCCGTGATTCAACACTTCCCACGAGGCCCCTTCTCCGACATTGGGGATTTCAATTTGACATGAGATTTGGGCAGGGACACAAATCCAAACCATGTCATAGCCTAATGGGAAATACTGTTGGGAGACTGGTGGGCAGGAAGAAGGGATAAGCCGTAGTACTTCTCTCCCTTCCCTCTCTGCCATGTATATTATTTCTGGCATTGATTGGCTTTGCTCCATGGGAAATGCTCTTGCTAGACAAGCCAATCATGGCTCCAACGTTTCCTGGATGACCATAGCCCCTGGGCTCTACTAATACCACCTTCTCCATTTGTCCCTACAGCTTAACAATGCTAGTGGCTTCCTATTGGTACTAATCTCTAGATTACCTCTTTGTTACTGTTTGGCTTTTTACTTCTCCCATCATCTGTGTAACAACTCTTTTTTTGTATAAAATTGCCTCTGCATTAAAAAGTTAGAAATAATTTTGTTTTGCTCATTGGAATGCACACACACACTTTTGCAGCCAGTAAAACCAAGAAAAAAAGGCTATACCTGTATAACCATATACTAAAAAAAATGTTCCTGGTAAGTTATTAACTCCAAGAAGGAAGTTGTTATATCTTATGTTTGATATGGCCCATCGAAAAATCGAACCATTATGTGTATATAGAAATGCATTCGTATGATAACAATGATAATAACTACCATTTTTAGGGAAAAAAAGATATGGCAAAAATATCCACCAAGAGGATATGTTATCCCTCTGAAGTGGAGTGGAAGGTGTGCATATATTGAGAAGAAAGGATGCTGTCACTTTTTACTTTAAATACAACTATATTGTTTGTATTTTTTTCCTCTTGTATCACATTGTTAATTTCCAAATTTTTTTTAAGCAGGTAATAAAACAGTATGCCTAATATGATCACTTTTATTAAAAACATTTTTTTCTTGAGACACAGTCTTGCTTTGTCACCCAGTCTGGAATGCAATAGCGCGATCTCCACTGTCTGCAACCTCCACCTCTCGGGTTCAAGCAATTCTCCTGCCTCAGCCTCCCGAGTAGCTGGGACTACAGGTGCCTACCACCACACCCAGCTAATTTTGTATTTTTAGTAGAGACAGGGTTTTGCCATGTGGCCAGGCTAGTCTCAAACTCCTGATCTTAGGTGATCTGTCCATCTCAGCCTCCCAAAGTACTAGCATTATAGGTGTGAGCCATCACACCCAGTCACTTTTATTAAAAATTAATGTCCATGTGTATTTACTTGTATTGGGAATGGTCTGAAAGGACAGTCAATTCTGCTATAACATGTGCTTTGAGATTAAATTTGTTCCAACGTGATTAATATACTAGAAAATAATTTGAGCATACTACCTATGCTCATGTGTGATTTTTTTTTTCAGTGAAAAAGAGTAGGTGAACTTTAAAAAACTGAACTGAAAAACTGAAAGGCGTAGGACGCACAAAATACACACATCGCTTATAATAGCACTCTCACTTCACCTATGTGTTGTGAGCCGTGACACTCACATGTCATATTACAACTTTCTGATTTCAGATAACCCATATTTCAACAAACTAAAGTAACTTACAGTTTGCAAATCTTCCAATGTCTAATTTCCAAAACAAGTTTCAGGCCTTTTTCAAGGTAAAGCATCATATTTATTTTAGTATGTATGTATGTCTTAACCATATAACATGTGTGAAAGTGTGCTACCATTTTTATTTGGCTTTGATTTTTTTTTTTTTTGTTCCTTTTGAGTCGTTATGACGTTTTTGAGGATTTTACCCTAATCACATTTTTCTCATAAGTTCCGTGGATTTTATTGCACAGTTTTGTACTGTATTGTGATTCTTAGGAATGGATATATCACATTATAGCAAAACTGACTATACATGTACCAAAATGTTAATAGTGTTTTGGGCAGTAATTTATTATTGCTTATCTATAGTTTCTATATTTTTCTAAAACAGTCGTTCATTGATACTTTAATTAGATCTATCTAAACATCTTTAAATGATAAAATGGCAGCTAAAGGATGATTACAGCTAGGGTAAAGGGCTGAGGCTATTCTGGCAAGCTCCACATATTCACTGGTAATGTAATAAATTAAGTGCCTTGTAATCTACTTAAAAGGTACAATCACTTAAGCTCTTTCTGTAAAACAGAAATAGGTCTCACAGCAACATCTTGGCACCTTCTTTAATCAGAAAGTTCCCATAAGTACTAACAAGAATCAAGAAGATGTGACTAACCAAGTTTCCATTAAACGATGTAGGTTATGTAATAAGCCAAATGCCCCTAAACTGGTTGTAAACATTCAGAAGTTATAATAGCATGAATCAGATACAGAAATATAAATAGGTAATAAGGAGCCAGATATTCAGGGGCTTACTGACTTTCAAGCTATTATTAAGTAGCTCGCCTATATCCTGTCCCTGCAGGAAATAAAGAGACTACAAACTTGAACACATTGTAAATTTCTAAATGAGGAGAAAAAAATGCTTTTCTATGTGATTTGATGCTTGAGTTTCTATCCAGTTTTTCAGAGTGAACTTGTACCTGCATTATCACTTTTTTCTTTCCATGTCACTGTTACGATTTTTTTCTCTTCTTTTTTAAGTAGTAACTTGCTCCACCTACAGTCAAACTGCACTGTATGACTTTGATTTGGGTATGAGTCCTCTTTTCCCTCCCCCACATGCCCTGTTTCTGGCCTAGCGCCCACTGAACTCTGTACTTGTTCTTGATCCTTGTATTTTTTTGTCTCTACACAGAATCGGCTGTTGAGTGTGCTCTCAATGGAGGGTTTTAGCTGTTCTCTGACAAAGAGCTGGTTCTGAGCTGCACATCTCGTCCTCTTTGTTCAGCCTCTGGCTTCAAGCATTGAATCCTAAATATTCTCCAGCTGGGAATCAGACAAGGGCAGAAATGAAGAACCCAGAAGCCCAGCAGGATGTTTCATTTTCCCAGGGATTTCGCATGTTGTTTTACACGATGAAACCCAATGAAACTTCATTTCAAACGTTAGAAGAGGTGCCTGATTATGTTAAAAAGGTGAGACTATATTGGAAGAGGTTACTCTTACTCTTGCTGCTTTCTTACTAAATGATAAGGTCAACTTTCTTAGGGTTTTGTTCACTTTCATTATTCAAATTATTAAATTCTAATAATAATTCAGTTTCTTAAAGGCATGAAGCAAAAGTAGAATTTCTACTTGAATTTCCTTACAATCCATAGCCATCTTCACCTGTAAATTCCCTCCCTCCTTTGTATGTCACTCCAGAATATGATAAAAACAAAAGTTCAAAGTTTTCCTGGACTCCGTGGCATTGTAAATGTAGCTGTTGGAAGCTCAATGTCAAATAGTTACACCACATCAGTCAACTTTGTAACAATTTCATTTTTAAATCTTTAACTTGTCCACCCCTTCCAGGGAAACTATTTCCTCTTTCATTTGGTAGAATAGTTCTGCAGAATGAAGGATATGCAGCTTGACCAGGTCCAACTCTGACTTCCCTAGTTTGAATTTGAACCAAGTTTTCTTTGAAACTCTGAAGTACTCAGAGGCACATTTCACTTCTGGTTCCTGGCTATGACTGGAAGTGGAAATATCCAGAATTAGAACTTGAGTACTGAAGTTCCCCACCCTATCAGAGTTGTTCCTACAGCACTCACTGGTTCAAGGCAGAAATAGAAAAAAGAAAAAATGACATCACAGAATATGTTACTGAGAGTTCAGTTTAGAAAGCTTCAAAACTCATGATTACCTTCCAAATGAGTAAAATCCACACTTTTTCAAGATTAGATATTACACTTTCTTTCTGATTTTTTTAAGTTAAAAAAAGTGGCACTGATAGCTTCATAAAGTATTATTGTTTATACTGCAACATCAAACCGAATTCAATGCTCCATCACCAATAGTGGAGCCTTCAAAACATTTCTTATTACGTGAAACAAAAATCAAAACCAAGTGAATAAAATCTGAATCATGTTTTAAGAAAACATGCAAAATTACCATATTCTCTAAAATTCTAGGAAGAAAATTGTCTCTACCCTTTCAATTTCATCATTAGAAATAGTTCTGGTAATTTTAATATGAAAAATTAGAATTATGTGCATCTTTAAGGAAAGCCTCTTGAAGTGGATCTAAATTACATATGTAGAGATGATAGACTTCTAATTATTTACCTTATTCTCAATGTATTTTTTTAACCTCATTTGGAAGATGTTCCTCCTAATCTTATAATATTATAATTATCATGGCTATATCTATGATTACGTTTCATATTCAAATTGGATGAGAGAATTTGAGCACATATTTAGCAAATGTCTAAAATAATTAGACTTCTTTACCACTGTGTGGGAAGTAATCCTCTAAAATGGGTGTCTACCATCTCCTACAGGGCTTCCCAAATCTGGGCATTTCAATTCTGGAGTGACTAATTAGGAAATGTAAAATAATTTCATATGGAACATAATCTCTTTTCTGCAATTTCCTTTCCAGGCAACTCCATTTTTCATTTCCTTGATGCTACTTGAACTTGTTGTCAGCTGGATTCACAAAGGGAAGTCACCGGGTCGCTTGGATGACGCTTTAACGTCAATCTCAGCTGGTGTTCTGTCTCGACTTCCAAGGTGAGTTAGATGGTTAACAACGCTGAGTAGAAAAACTGAAATTGCCTAAATATGAGGGACAAAGGAACTCAATGCATGGGAGAATTAGTTTATTTCCACAAATATTCCCAAAGAATTCTGTTCATGTCATTATTTAAAATTTTGATATTTTGTTCTTCACTGATTTTTTACACTCATTTTAAAAATCACCCTAAAGATTATTTATCTTGACTTTGTTGATACTCCTTTAAAATGAGTGCTTCATTTGCCTTATTGTGGTTCCAGCTCTGAGTTATGGTGTAGTTCTCTATTAAAACTGTGTTTTGTCTCTTTCAGCTTCAGAAAGAATAGCTCTCTGGGGTGTAGACATTCCCTAGAGCAGGTCACACAAATCTCTGAATAACTACAATGGTTTCCTAATTGGTGTCTGGCTCTAGTACAACCCCGTTTGCAGCCAAACATTTCCATAATATGAATCTAGTGAAAATCCTTCACTGGCTCCCTATTGCCTCAAGTATAAGGTACAAATCCCTGTCTTGAACTATAGAGAACACTGTTTCTCTGACTTTGCTTTTGGGTCCTCCACTCTCCTGTCTGTCATCTTTATCCCATCATGCTTTACTACTTGCCATTGTCCACATGCCACAGGCACTTCCCTCTGCCTAGAAAACCATCCAGGCCGATTCAGATTCATTTATTAGGTCTAAGCATAGATGTCACACTCTTCAACAAGCCTTATCTGTTCTCCAACCTTATGTTAGCCATTCCTACACTACAGTCCCATGGAATTGTGTGCTTATCCCAGATCTAGAATTATCACAAGACATGATGCTCACCTGTTTTTCTCTCAGCCCTTCCTGCTAGCTCGCACACAACTTGAGAGCAAGAGGTGTGTGTTCTTAATAGTTTTAGCTCCTGTGCCTGGAATGATGTCTGTTGCATGTAAAGTTACCCAAAAAGCAGTAATATTCCTGTAACATTATGTTGATGATAAAATTAGGTGATATTGGGACCCGATAATAGTAAGATATAAATGACCTACTGTTTGTTTAGAAAGAGTACATTATAATGTGTGAAGAGGAAAGACCAAAAAATGGAAGTCATCTTCAACACATGTGGGCTTACCAAAGAGGCAGAAGGTGAGCAAAGATTCCCTTAGACGTCTGTGCTTTGAGCTACTGATGAATGTTCTCATTCCAGCTTCCCACCCATTGCTTCTTGTCCTGTTTTAAGAGCTTTACTTCGGACTGGTGCTCATTGCTTTGGAATGTTTCTATTAACCGCCCAGTGGGAAACTAAGGTGGATTTTTAAAAAATAACATGAAAACTTTAAACATCTAAAAAAGGTGGAATAATTTCATATATTACGTAAAATAGTTTAAATAGAAAATAAACCTAAAAGTATTTTTTTTTCAATAAGTGTTTGAGAAAAGTGCATTAGGTATATAGTAGAAGTAATCTTAATAATATTTACTCTGAAAAACTACTTGTAATTGTTGCATTTTGTAGTTGGAATCAGAGGAAGATAATGTCTCCAGAAATTTGCAGCTAATTCCCAGATTATCATGAATAAGAATTTACAAGTATAGATAATTTCCTTTATTATAATACATGTCCCCCTTAAGCAGAAATGAACAATAAATACATTCAACATGCCCAAGGGTATATAGCTTTAGATGTAGATTTAGTTATTTGAAAATACCCAGTTGGTTAATTTAGCTCATTCTCAGAAAGTTAAGTGTATAGGTTTATGGAAATCAGATTATTGATAAACTATAAAAGTCACCTGATAACTGAAAATTGCCCTGCATATACAATTACAGGTCATATATTTTACTGAATTGGAATGAATTTGTTAAGCATTTTGACAATGAATTTGACAGCAAATTGAATGAACTCTTCAGAATTATTTTTTTACTTTTTTTTTTTTTTTTTTTTTTTTTTTTGAGACGGAGTCTCGCTCTGTCGCCGGGGCTGGAGCGCAGTGGCTGGATCTCAGCTCACTGCAAGCTCCGCCTCCCGGGTTTACGCCATTCTCCTGCCTCAGCCTCCCGAGTAGCTGGGACTACAGGCGCCCGCCACCTCGCCCGGCTAGTTTTTTGTATTTTTTAGTAGAGACGGGGTTTCACCGTGTCAGCCAGGATGGTCTCCATCTCCTGACCTCGTGATCCGCCTGTCTCGGCCTCCCAAAGTGCTGGGATTACAGGCTTGAGCCACCGCGCCCGGCCATTTTTACCTTTTAAAGTTTGATTTGGTTCCAAATTAAATTAGATTGTTCTCTTATCATAACATTGTAAGTACCAGAAA
Organism: Macaca nemestrina; assembly: GCF_043159975.1. NCBI lineage: Eukaryota > Metazoa > Chordata > Mammalia > Primates > Cercopithecidae > Macaca > Macaca nemestrina. Next base: position 86,322,825 of record NC_092128.1, on the reverse strand, counting down.
TACAAACTGTATCCTCAATACAATATTTTTGCTCAGCAGTGTCATTTTAAAAAGGTACAGAGTTATAACAGGAAAATAAGAATGAAGGAGATATTTTTACAAACTATACACCCCCAAAAGCAGAGAGAAAGAGAGAGAGAGAGAGAAGAGAGAGAGGGAGGGAAGGGGGGGAGAGAGAGAGAGAGAGAGAGAGGAGAGAGAGAGAGAGAGAGAAGGAAAAAAAGAAACCAAAACAAACCAGTCCTTCAGGGATAGAACATGCGGTTCTTTTCCTTCACCCACTACTCATAACAGTCCTTAAACTAACACAAACTGTTAACTCTGGTGCCCTTTGAGAGAAAGGTAAAAGGTTATGAACTTTAATTTGGAGAATATTTTTCTATAGTTATTTTAAATGAGAATAGCAAATTACACCTTTTTTCCTTGTAGATGTAAAGAAGAATTCTAAATTATGAAATGTGGATTTCTTTAAAGTGTTTCAAGGAATTTTCTCTTTTACAGCCTTGTCTGAAAGATCCCAGTAAAGCAAATTATCTGAAAATGATTTTTTTTTGTTTTGTTTTGTTGTATAGAACTATGGTGAAAATGTTTGTATTTTATTTGTTGCTATAAAAAAAATCCCAAATCCAGATATAAACAGAAAAGGAAAAGCAAGCCTGTGGATCCATTCCTCTCAATCCGCTTTCAGAAAAAAAAAGGAAGAATTTGACATCAATTCTTAAAACAATATTTCAGTTGAAGCCACAGCGTCAAGGGGAATCCCTGTGCAAATCATTAACAGCTGAGGGTTAGATTAACACTGCAATGATTGTATCCTCTCCCAGGGACTAATTTCATTTTCTACACTAGCAACAGGGGCTTGCTACGTCCTTCAAATAGGTGATTTCAAGACAAATGGTAGTATGCCTTTTGCTAATACGTTTGTGAAGAATTATGCTTTGGATAATAATTCCAAATAAGCATGTGGCCTCTGACAAAAGAAGTGGAAATCAAAGCGAACACGTTTTTCCACTTTGTCATTCACGTAATAGAAATGTTGTGTGCAGACTTTGAAGAAAAACGATGTGTTTTTTTTGAGGGTCTTAATTTCAGGATTACATAAAATTTCAGGTACCTTAAAGATTAATAGTGTGCTTACCATGGTGATAGAAAAGACACATGCTACCTCTTTCAAGTCTTTATGTCAAGGAAAATATTAACAATGGAGAAGATTATATCTTGTTTATAAGTCTGTTGGACAGACCATGGTCTGTAATAAAAGTCCATCTGTCCTAAGAAACAGATTCTGGGCAGGCTTGCATCTGTTTTGCTCTTCTGAAATACAGTAGACAGCCTATCATCCAGTAGGCAGCCTTCCTAATCAGATACTAGTCCTAGTTATAAAAAGATATGTCTATGTATTCTAGATAAACACAGTGTATCATGCAAATAATCTGCCTTTCTAACAATTAATCGCATATGTGACTGTAAAAAAATTAAACTTTATTTAACAAAGTATTTACAAAATCTATTGTTTAAGCAAACGTATCTAAAACTTGTGAAATATCCTGCTACTGACTTAAATGTTAATGAGTGAAAAATAATCACATTTTTTTTTTCCTGCTTGTTTAAGCAGAACTCAATTTCCAATCCTTCATTAGAAAACCGGGACTTCAATTTGTTACTTCCTTCCAATGTTTCTACTTCCATAAATTGCATCCTCCCCAGAGAAGTTTTATTCCTGATATAAATATCTACAGTATGTTTGTTTTTAATGGGTTCATTTATTCTGTTGAAACAGCAGATTATAAATCAAATTGCAATAGGTTAGAGGGATAATTTAAGTAGGTAAATTTTCAAATAAAGTTGGGGACACTCCACTTTTAATACATATGGGTCACTGCCAATTTTTACTATGGAGCTAGCTCCACAATGTTCAACCATATATATGCATACTTTTACTGGCCATGCCTGCCATGGAATTTTCCATTCCTGACAAGAAAGTTTCAATTCATCAAAAAAAAAAAAAATTAAAAAGGAGGAAATTAAACCTTTTAAAAATATTTTTGACTCTTTGGGATGGGGCCAGAGAATATAGAAAAATTGTATACTGGGTTTTTATACTAGGGGCTTTAACATGAGAGGCTAAATGTTGCCTTGGCAAATCAGACCTAACAAATGAATGTATATAATTTTGGATGATGACTTTAATAAGCAGCAATTCATTGTCCAAAATAAGAGATAAATGAATCTATGTAATGTTAATAATAATGCTTTATTATTAATACTAAAGTTTGTTAACTTATAAATAATTATTAAAAATCCCCATGTAAGGAAAATAGATTTTAAAAATTTGTTGGTTTGTTAATTATATTTGAGAGAATGTCTCATTTCCTCTTAACATTTGCATTAAAAAATGAATAAATAGACTTTGCCTTTGTTATTAATTGCATAACTTCACAAACTGCTATTAGATGAAACTTCCCTAGTGAATGCAAGGTTCACTGCTTATTAGTCTGGACTTGTGTGTTTATTCAATCGAGTAATACATTTCCTGCAAAGTAAAGAATGTGGCAAATTCATTTCTTCCAAATCTATCACATTGTGTTTTTAAAGGTTTATGGTTTTATGGTTTCTGTTATGAAGAAATTAAATTAAGTGATTGTTTTATGAACATAATACCATTTAACAATAAGAATTAGTAGTACAGATTTTATTTGTTTGCAGACGGTAAAGGTAATATTATCTATCTTATTATGACCAAGCAAAAATCAATATTCCACTAGATGGAGCAAAAGTGGCAGTAGCTTTACAGACAGGCAGTGCAAACTCCCGGATTCAGTTGAAGAGATTTTGAAGTAAATAAATAACAACATTTCGCAGAAAAATCTCTCTCACTCTCTCTACATAAATGTATATATGTGTGTGTGATCCAATATATATACATATATATATGATCCAACATATATACATATATATGATCTAATATATACATATATATGATCCTATAGATATACACACATATATATGATCCAAAATATATACACACACACAAACACATATATATATGATCCAATACATTAATTTATTTGTAACTTCTTGGAGTTTTAAGGATATTTGTAATAATCTTGTTTAAATATTCATTTATTTTCCGGCTCATAAAACAAGAGTATTCAAAATAAAAATATCTATTTTTTTTTAAGTTTTGTATAATCTGGCCAAATCAGAACACTCAGCTATAATGACAGTTATGGAATAATATAAATTGGCAGATTCGTATGAGTATAGTACATAAGTCTACTTATTCTGAAACTTGCTCTGTTATTTTAGGAGGTTGCCGTGAGAGCATTACTTCAAATGTCACTTACTTTCTTAATGACAACAACCTGAGAGTCATTTTAGGGCTCATTCAGCCTAATTATCTCATGCCTTAAATTATCCTTAGATACTGAACGGGTGAACGTCATGACCACTCTCACACTTCTATTCTTGGTGATGGGTAGACTCAGATGGAGATGACTTTGAAAACTTATTTGTTTCTAATTCTCAATCCCCAAATAACATTTATTTCTGATTTATTGATTATTTTTTAATATTAGCATTAAAACTGAATTTTATTTTGTAAAAAATGGGGATTAATACTAAATAGTAATTTAGTAACTTAGCAGCTTTTTTATAGTAACTGAACATTGACAAATTTCTAGTGATGAGAGAAAAATGTTTTGTAAAACACACAGAAAATCAGATCACTAGTTAGAGAAATAAGCTACTTTTCATTTGCTGAAACATATACTTCAGACCCAAGAGAAAACTGCTGTTTGGGGGAATTCATGAAGAAAATAGGACAATGGAAGGAAAGCCTCTCTATACGCAGGTTGCTAATTAGAGGATTCTAATGTCTCTTTACATTTAGATCACTTTCCTGGTCTTACATTCAAACTTAAGGCATAAAAGTGATCTAGTATTTGGGAATTCCAAGCCCCTGTGCTACCCAATATTCCATCTTCATGTGATAAAGTAAGCTTACTATATACGTACATATTATATATGCCTCTTCCCGCAGGATGGAGTTTAGAGAGTTTAAATTCCAGGATGCAGAGTCATGTGCTGAGATTGCAGGGTGGAAGGGGTAAGGGGGATTGAGGAGAGAAAAAGGAAGGAACTTTGGTTTATGATTCAAGGTCTGGTGGGAACATTTTTGAAAATGTAGGTGTTATTTTCTGCAATCCAGGGCTTTCCAGAGCTTGAGAATCATTTCCCAGCTGTATTGCTTAGGTGAATTACTTTTAGTTGTGGGCACTCCATGGCTATTCTTTCATATATGTAATAAAAGAATATCAAATTAATTTTGCTGATAGAAAGCAGGGAATATAACTCTCACAGCTTCTCCCCTCCTTCTTCGTGTCTTAAGGGAAGTTAGGCTTCATGCTAATGTGTGTGGGATGTGGTGGGGGGAAGGCTTGACTGTAGTATGTCAAGCATATTTCAGCTCGATTTGTGTCAACCCTAATAAGTCAGTTGATGGGGTAATAAATTGGGTGTCTGCTCAAGACCTGGCACCTGTAGAGGAAATAGAAAAGTATTTCAATTTCAGGCAGGTTTTTAAAAATTTTTATTTATCGATTGATTTAATTGTATTTATTTATTTATTTATTTTAACAAATGGAAGTTTTTCAAGGACCTTCAATCTGTTATTGAGATCTTGGTATCTTAATGCCTATTTTCGTTTTCACTGGAGCTGACAAGAAAGATAGTATTGTTTTTTAAAAGGTATTAAATTGAGGGAACATTTATAAGGCTGGTGGCATTTGCCCTGTTTAATAGTGTGTTCTTGCGTCTTGTACTGTGCCTGGCACTTAGTAGGCTCTTCATATGAATTCACTGAATGATTGCCTGAATCCATGGAGGAATCTGCCTTGATACCGTGTGCTAATACTTAAGCCATTCAGCTATAGATGATTTCAACTTTCTACTACATTTTGTTTTAATCTATTTTTCTGGATCAGTTGTCTTAAGGCAGAGGTTATCAACTGGGGAAATTTTTACTCCCCAGGAAACACTTGGAAATATCTGGAGACATTTTTGTAATCATAGCTGGGGTGAGAAGGAGGGGTCCTAAATCTAGGTGCTAAAGAACAGCAATGCTGGAATACATTCAATGATGCACACGAAAGGCCTTCGAAACAGAAAAGTATTTGGCCCAAATGGCAGTAGTGTTAAGAATTCCTGTTTTAGAGAAATTGTTATATTGACGCATATAAAACTGATATTGTCATTTTTAACCTAAAACTTGAATTTTATATGGGTAACCCCTACTAATAAACAATAGTGAGCAATTTTAAGATTTCATAGTTTCAGTAAACTTTTGCACCAAACAACCTCTTCCAACAAAGAACTATCCTGTCCAATTGTCAACAGTGGCACTGTTGTGAAGCCCTCATCTAAATATATAAAAGTAACCAACCAAGCTAACAAGATTTACAGTATAATTTGTTCTAACCCCCTACTTTGACTAACATACCTTCATAAAAACTTGGAAGGCAGGTTTTAAATGAAGGCCCACAAGCAGTCTCAGGGCCACTGCAGCAGTGGTTTCTGGAGTACTCAGAGTATCACTCAGATTGACATTGTAGTAGGGGTACAGGATGAGCAATTCCTTTGGGTCAAGGACTTGAACACAGGGACAAAACTGCTTCTTCCAACCATGTAATCTCAAATTGGAAATTGAGTTTTTTAATGTGTGGTGATGTGTACTCTTGTTCAAAATTGTAAGCATTTGGCATTTCTCTGAGTTATGTACATTAATGCTGTTATAAGATAGCCTAGTGTTTTACAGATTAAATAATAATACTTTAAAATATTAAAGTATAAGAGGTTGTTTTAAAGTTATTAAATCACAGTTAAAGTCATATCATAATTAAATTCAAGAATAAAATTAAAGGGCTGGATCTTTAAAAGAACCAGTAAAATGCTAATTTGCAGAAACTGACTCTGTAAAGGGAAATACTGTAAAAATAAAAAATTTTAGTAGTATAATAATCTGCACCACTTCTTCCACTTTTATCTAAAATTAGAATATTTAAGAAGTTTCTCAGAATTTTCAGCACCAAATTTGTTGATGACTTATAAATATATCTTTATTAACCAGAATGATTCTTTTTATATTTAAAAATAAACATAGAAGAAAAAGTCAACTCAATCAAATTGATAAAAGAGACAAAACAAATAATCTAGAAGCTAATCTTAAATTTGATCACATAAAACTTGAAAGAAAAAATAATATACTTTCTAAAATTAAAGTATATTTTGTAGGTTTTTAAAAGTTACTGAAAATAAGAATTTGCAGAAGTTTGATAAATAGGTGGCAAGATATAGTCTAGTGTCTGAGTTTTAGAAACAATTGTTTATTTTAATTAGGTTTGTATACCTTACATCTAAGGAAATTTTTCTCCTAATATTTTGAAAAGCCTAGTTTATATTCCCTTTATAAAGCATTCTTAATATATACTTCAGTAAAATTTAGAAATGACAATCATAGAAATTAAGTTGTAGTCTTGTCATATTTATGTTGCATGGGCTCAATGAAAAATATTTTAAGAGACATGAAAAAATGGCCTTTTAAATTTCATGAAGTTGAGAGCACAAACAGCTGGCATCCATGATGCCTATGAAATAAAATAAAGTTTCCTGGGAATGATTTTGATACTAAGGAATTTGAGCCTTTAAAAAGAATGACAGAGAAGAAACAAAGTAGAAGAAAGAGTTTCATTTTTTCATATGAAGACGTTAATTTTAAATGTTATCTAAAACATTTTAGCATAATTTTATTTCTAAAATGTTATATAATCACTGATTGTGAATTTTATCTTCCAGTCTATTTTTCAGGAGCATTGAACTGACCAGTTATATTTACATCTGGGAGAACTACAGGCTGTTCAGTTTGCCTTGGGATTCTCCATGGACTTGGTATTTAACCTTCTTCGGAGTTGACTTTGGCTACTACTGGTTCCATCGTATGGCCCATGGTAAGCTGCGAATGAGGACTTTTTGTTAACTTAGGTTGAACTGTGTTTGGTACATAGTATATATTCAGTAAATAATTATTGAATGGATAAATACAGGAATAAAATAGGATGTTTTATTGGATATAAAAGTTAATAATGAAGGTTTACTTTGCAATTTAAGTGGAGAAAATCTGAAGCCATATTTTAAAAGGATATGAAATTATTGGAAGTACATTTTTTTCACTTCTTTCTAATTTTAAAAAAGATTAGAAAGTGATGGCTATAGCATTGCTTTTTAAATCATTTACCGTTTGGTTTTTAATGAAAATTTTAATTGTTATGGGGGTATTTATTAGTCAGAACCCAAACAAGTTCCTAACATTTGGCTGTTAGGATAAAAGGTTTTTTTGTTTGTTTGTGTTTAGTTTTTTTATTTCAATAGGTTTTGGGGGAGCAGGTGGTGTTTCGTTATGTGAATAAGTTCTTTAGTTTTGATTTCTGAGATTCTGGTGCACCCATCACTCGAGCAGTGTACCCTGTACCCAATGTGTAATCTTTTATCCCTTGCCACCCCCACCCTCTCCCCTGAGTCCCTAAAGTCCAATGTATCGTTCTCATGCCTTTGTGTCCTCTTAGCTTAGATCCCACATATGAGTGAGAACATATGATGTTTGGTTTTCCATTCCTGAGTCACTTCACTTAGAATAATAGTCTCCAGTTCCATCTGGGTTGCTGAAAATGCCATTATTTCATTCCTTTTTATGGCTGAGTAGTATTCGATGCTAAATATATGTCACATTTTCTTTATCTGCTCATTTCTTGATGGGCATTTGGGCTGGTTTCATATTTTTGCAGTGAAAAGGGAACCCTTTTACACTGTTGGTAGGAAGGATAAACTAGTACAACCTCTATGGAAAACAGTGTGGAGATTCCTTAAAGAAGGAAAGGTAGATCCACTACTGTTTGATCTGTAATTGATCCAGTAATTCCAGTGGAATTGCTGGATCAAATGGTGGATCTACTTTTCCTTCTCTACCCAGAGGAAAATGAATCATTATATGAAAAAGATACTTGCACATGCATGTTTATAGCAGTATTGCATTTTAATATATTGCCTTCCATTATTGTTATTATCACATGCTTGGTAGAGTCTAAAAATGTACACAATATCAAACTTCACAGCCCAATTATTGAGGGTCATTCAGGACTCTGTAACAGAATGGAATTTTAAGTAATGTATTCTACTATAGTAAGCTTAATTCAATTTGTTGGCAGTACTTCCACATTACAAATGAAAATGCAATCAGCTAGGCCCTGACCATATGCACTTTTCTGTTACCATAGTTTTGCAAAATGTCTCATCTGCAAAAGCCCTCTTACTGCACTGGTTCACTGAATTTGCTTTTTGGGATTCTTGGCTGCACTTCCAAAGAAATATTTTGTTATAGAAAGGGAAATGGAAGAATGAGGAACAAATCTAGATCTGAACCTCTGTAGGGATATGTAGGGGCTGAGAAATAGTTGTAGAGCTAAGGTGAGCAAGTGGTCTCTGAGGAGAAAAAAGCATGCCAAAGTATTTCTGAAGGGAAGAGCGGGAAAGTACTAATCTTGAAAAACTACTGAAGAGCAGAACTCAGGATTTCAGTGGGTGGTTGGTTGAGTGGGTGGGGAGGAAGGAAGGAAGAGGAAGGAACCTGGAATAATAATAATAAATAGATGGCAGATGGACAGAAGAGACAGAGATCAGGGTGAATAACTGAGTTATCTGTGTAGGAGTAAGTGTGACCAAATATCCTTCCCAAGCAAGGATGAAGGAATTAGGAGTAGCATGGATTTGTGTTATGCTCAAGGCTGTTAAACTTTAAATATAGCATTGTTTATGTTAACCACCTTAAGCATGTGCATTTAATGAAACTCTATGAAGGCTTAATTTATTAGAACAATTTGAAGTGAATATATAAATTAGAAAAAGTCATTAATTTTGTGTGTGATAACATTTGTCTTTGACACATAATAGGTCAGTTCCTGACACTATTTCCTCATATATAAATGCAAAGGCTACTCCAAAATCAAACATGATTAAGAATAAATATGGTTTATGTAATAACATATTTGTGTTTTATTTCAAATGAGTAGTTTTTTTCCTAAAATGAACTCATTGGCAATCTTCCTCATTTTCTATGCAACAAAGGAGTGTTCCAGAAAGCATTTATATTGTACTATATTACATATTTTCAAGAACCTTCCTCATGCCACACTGCCCAGCACGGATGTGTTTATTTGGGAAATCTGCAAATTTGTTTACTCCTTGAAAGCCCACTATAACAGGAAACAAAGAACCAACAAAATATTACCAATATAAAACTCTTAAAAATGTTGATTATAAGTGTTCTCAGTTGGGAAGAGTAATAAAGTAAAATAACATATTAAAAATGTGGCATCAAGGCTATTTAAAGTATGCTTCTCATTAGAAATTTTGAACTGAATCCAGTAAAAAAGGCAGGCATTAAAAAAATTTTGAAAACCTTCTGGAAAAACATTCACAACCTTCAGGCTATGCAGCCAAACCGTAAGTTCAAAGACTTTTGACTTGTAATGGAAAGCTAGTAGGAAAAAAGTAATTTATTTAAATGTATCAACCTTCAATATAATGCTTAAATTTTAAATTTTATAAATAATATTGTAAAATATTAAAATGGGTTTTTAGAAATCAAGATACACACAGGACTAAAAAAACTTCCATATAATATCCAATTTCTTGACCCTCTTGGAATACTGTCCAAATTGAATAACTGGTCAAATTTATTTAACTGAAAAGTTTCAATAATTCCAAAATACATATGTCATCTTAAAATATAGTAAGATAAAAATAAAATCCTACTTTTTCTATTCAATGTATTACTTTCTTTTCACTACTTCAGAATGATATAGCAAAAACATATTTCACATTTGTTAGTATGTTAAATGCTGTGAGTTTTGAAGAAACAATATATTATGTATTTAAAATTTTGTCTTTACATGTATTTAAATTGCTTCCTTAGGATTCCAAATCATTGCTGGATTTGTTGTTGTTGTCATTTGTTTCTATTGCATATATGCTGCATTTTCTCAGTAATGGGACAATTAGCAGAAAACAGTTTATTCTCAACATTTGAATTCCATCTCTATCACTATGCCAAGATATTGAAGTTCTGTATGCTCTTTATATATTTTTTTCTTCCTCTGGAATGAAAAAGAAATTGCTAATTATGGTCAAATTACACAAAGCAAGGGCAATACAATAGTTCTATTATAGACAGCTTTGATGATTTTAGAAAAATATATAGAAGGATAAATAGTTCTTAAATTTAAAAAGTAACTTTGTGCATTCTTTTCCTCCACATAAAAATAGTGCATTAGGCTGGGCGCAGTGGCTCACGCCTGTAATCCCAGCACTTTGGGAGGCCGAGGCTGGCGGATCACAAGGTCAGGAGTTCGAGACCAGCTTGACCAACATGGTGAAACCCCGTCTCTATTAAAAATACAAAAATTAGCAGGTGTGGTGGTGCATGCCTGTAATCCCAGCTACTCAGGAGGCTGAGGCAGGAGAATTGCTTGAACCCGGGAGGCGGATGTTACAGTAAGCCAATACCATGCCATTGCCATCCAGCCTGGGGCGACAGAGCGAGACTCTGTCTCAAAAAATAAAAAATAAAAAATAAGTATATTATTTTTCTTTGTACATTTTATTAGTTACACTAAACATGTAAGAAAACAGGTAAAGATTTTCAAGGAAGCAGTTTTAAAAGCTGATAATTACTGCTTGGGAGGAACAAGAATGAGGCCTTCAGGGTCCTGATAATAAACTCTGTCTTGCCTTGGGAGGTGTTTACATGAGTTCTTATATTTGTAAAAATTCCTTGAGTTAGTTGTACACTTAAAATTTATACTTTTTCTCTATACATACTTTTATAGAAAGTTAAATTCATAAATAATGTCACCGATGTAATTTCTTGGTTTATAGTTCTAAGGCCGAATGCTACAGTATATAACCAAATTTAGAAAAACAATACAAGAGGTTATGATTTGTGACTCTATGTATAAATACATGATTTTATACTATTTTCAACTGTATCAGTGTCAACCAAGTATGGGGAAGTGCCAGCATGCCAGTTATTAATTTATGGCCTCTCTTCAAATCTATTCTTCTTTGCCCTTCCTTGTATTGTCAGAGCTGCATGCTGTAGACATTTCTCTTTTCCCAGCTGACTTGATGTTAGACTTTGCCAATTTAAGGGGCTGGAGGGACACTGCAAAGGCGAAACATGAGAAAGGGACCTTGCCTCCATTTTCCAGCATGCTCTTTTGTATCTGGCACTTACAGGTTTGGTATGTGAGGGATGTGGTACACTTCACCTCTTGCTCAGCTGTAGCCTACACACTCTGGCAAGATTCTCTGCCATTCAGGGGGCCGCACCAAAAAAACTAGCTGTAGCTCATACACTCTGGGACCTATATACTCTATTTAGTAAATTTCTCTGTCGCCAACAGAGTTCCAGTCGTAGCCACAACCTCTCCAGAGATGTCTGAGTCTTAGACTTGGGGGTGGTGTGATTGTGTGAGTACATGAGTTGGACTCTTCTAAAGGTATAAGTACCTCCTCGATTCTCTATCCCTCAGCTCTATAGGCAGTAGCTACATTCTTTGGCTGCTACTTCTGTAACATTGAATTCCTCCCTCCTTACCTCTTTAGTAGTTAAATTCCTCTTTACCCATTAATAATTCTTTATATTAACTTTTCCTTATTCAAGTTACTAATGTGGTTTCTGTCTCCTGATTGGACCCTGACTGAAATAGGCAGCCTCCTCATATATTACATAGAATAACAAATTAGAGTTTTCATATGAAAAAAGCTCAACATCACTAATCATTACAGAAATGAAAATCAAAACCACAGTAAGATACCATCTTACACTAGTCAGAATGACTATTATTAAAAAGTCAAAAAATAACAGATGTTGGTGAGGTAGCAGAAAAAAAGGAATGCTTATACACTGTTGGTGGGAGTGCAAGTCAGTTCACATTGTGTAAAGCAGTATGACAATTCCTCAAATAACTTAGAATTACCATTTGACACAGAAATCCAGTTATTGAGTATATACCCAAAGGAATATAAATTGTTCTATTATAAAGACACATGCGTGTGTATGTTCAATGCAGCACTATTCACAATAGCAAAGACATGGAATAAATATAAATACCAACCAATGGTAGACCAGATAAAGAAAATGTGGTATATATACACTATGGAATACTATGCAGCCATAAAAAAGAAAGAGATCATGTCCTTTGCAGCAACATAGATAGAGTTGGAGAACATTATCCTAAGCAAACTAAGGAAGAGAAAACCACATACCACATGTTCTCACTTATAAGTGGGAGCTAAACAATGAGAACACAGGGATGCTAGGAGAGGAGCACAGACACTGCAGCCAACTTGAGTATGGAGGGTGAGAGAAGGGAGAAAATCAGAAGAAAGTACCTATCAGGTACTATGCTTATTACCCAGGGGATGAAATTATCTGTACACCAAACCTCATGACACACAGTTTACATAGAACAAACCTGCACATGTGCCCCTGAATCTAAAAGTTAAAAAAAATTAAAAATAAAATTAATAATAATCAAAAATTAAAATATAGAATTTATCCAGTTGCACCTTTTACTATTATATTTCATTCTGAGGCATTGATTATACATTAAGGTTACAAAATTTAGTTTAGTCCTGAAAGCGGGATCATTATCTAAAATTATTGTAATAAGCAATCCGTACTATCCCCTCAAACCGTTAACTTTTTCCTTCAGCAAAAACGTTGCTTAATTCGTTTTAAAATTCATCTCATTCTGTATGCAAACAAGGTAGTGTTCACAATTTTTGTGTAGTTACAAATATTTATTCCCACAACTTCATTTTGATTAAGTGAGCTCCTATATATGACTCTTAAAAGTTATTCATTCCTTTCTGGCTTTCTTTTAGAAGCTGAAGTTAGATTATCCTAATTTCAATCATAGTTTAAACAAAGGAAATAAACAGATGTATTGCTGAGAAATTATTTTAACTTGTGAAGGTGCCAGGATTGTGGTCTGCATTGATGAATAGATTACTTACATTCTTCTGTACTTGTTTTTTGATGTCAGAATATACCTAAGATTTTTGTAACTCTTTACTATACGTTATGACTGATTCTTTATTTTAAAAATACATGATGACAGGTAATGCTGGCTCATACCTGTAATCGTAGCACTCTCAGTGCCTATGGAGACCAAGGCAGGAGGATAGTTTGAGGCTAGGAGTTTCAAGACCAACTTGGACAACATGGAGAGACCTTTTCTTTACAAAATATTGAACAATTAGCTGGGTGTGGTAGCACATGCCTATAATCCTAGCTGCTCAGAAGGCTGAGGCAGTAAGATCACCTGAGCCTGAGCCCAGGAATTTTAGGCTCCAGTGAGCTATGATTGTGCCACTGTACTCCAGCCTGGGTGTCAGTGTGAGACCCTGTCTGTAAATATAATAATATATACTACTAATAATACATTGTGATTGTATTCTTAGTGGATCACTTAGGGTAAGCTCTACCTTGTATTTGCCTGAGTTACTACCGTTTTTCTTGTCTTCCCTCATGATCCCTTACTTTTCCTCAGTCCTTGAAGTGTGATTATTTAGCACCTCTACGAGAGAAGCCTTGGAGTTCCCACCAACAACTTTCCTATGCCTTTTAGTCTCTTATCATTAGTTTCAACCAAAAACATGGCACCTATGTTAACCATTTTCCTCTGAGTTTATTTCAGTGACAAGAGCCATCCCATGTCGAATGTTAAACATTTGTCCATCGAAGCACTTAAAATATGTATGAACTGAAAGGTCACCATTATTTCCCCTCGAAATGCCTGATTTGAGGGGGTCTTTCTCAGAGAAATAGCATATTCGTATCACTAGCAACTGCAGTCATTTTGAAAGACACAGACTAACTTTCCTTTGGTGTTCTGAGATTCCATATGTAGATAATGTATAGAAAGTACATTTGAAACAAAGATTATGGCTATTACCAAGGGATTGTAAGCATAAATTCATTGAGTTATTAAACAGGGAAGTCATAAACAAAAATAAAATATAGGGATGTCAGGAATCTCCATTAGTCTATTTTTGAACATTGATTGTAAAGTATAGAAATATTTCCAAGAATAATTAGGAGAACTGAGGATGGCTGTGCAATATTCTCCAGAAATTTAATTAAAAGCTGTGAAATGAGTAATCAAAATTAAATTGGAAGGCATAAATGGAGTAAAGATTATAAACTTTAACTTACTTTTGATTCTTTTTATGGACACAAAATATGCCGTGTTTTTCTTTTAGCCTTAGAACATAATGTATTCGCCTCTTACGTAGCAGAAAGAGCATTAAAATTTGAATCAAAAGATCTAGGTGTGCACCACTGTGCAACTGTTTACCACACACATAACTTTGAGATTAACCTCTCTGAGACAGATTTTATGTATTTTACTCATCTTCTAGTTTTGTGAAGCAATTCTAATGAAAATTCTTTTAAAGTCCAGGAACCAAGTATAGATGAGTAAATGAATAAATAAGCCAATTCAAAGAAAGTAAGATGGAGCCTTATGTAAACGTTTAGGGACATTTCAGATGGAAACAGGAGGGAAAACACTTAAATTTGGAGTAGACTTTAGGATTGTTTTGGAACAATATGTGGTTAAATACGATCTGGAAAAAACAGATTTTGTCCGAAGTAATTTTATTCAGAAAGAGAATTTGGAAGTCTCTTTCACTAAATATGTATGATGCATTCGCACACAAAATATTTGAATACAGCCATTTTAGACCAAAAAAAGTGAAATCAAGTTGAATTCTATCCACTTCTATTTACTGAACAAGTATAATTATGATGAAATTTAGTTTTATCATATTAAAATAGCACAATGAAAGATGGCTGTGTGAATTATTAAGAGGATACATGAAGATTTTTGCAGTAATCATCAACTTAGATATTTATTTCTATAGCTATTGACTTCACTTATGCATTTATTTGTGAATAAATGAATTAATACATTTACTTATGTATTATTTTTTCAACAAATATTTGAGACCACTTATCTTATACCAACCCTATACTAAGTACCTGAGATACTTGCTTAATAACAGGTATGGTCACTGATTGTTTATTCTATTGTGAATCAGAGACATCAACAACTAAATTACAATAATAATAGGGGCAGGTTCTAAAATTGATAAACTGTCCTCTCATTGCCATTAATTCTGAAATTTACAAATTTCTGAAAAGTCTGTATTGTATGCATAAACATCAAATGGGATTCTGTTTAAAATTCTTATTTCTGAAATGATGATGCTAGTAAAAGTACTAATAGTAATACAGAAAATTAAATTTCAAGTGTCACTGAAGGGCTTTGGAGAAGCAACAAGTATAGTGGTAAAAAAAGTAGCTTCTGGAGCCAAGTTCCCTGAGCTCAGCTCTTTGTACTGACACTTATTAACTGAGATTTGAGCAGTTTAATCTGTGTCTTAGTTTCTTCATCTATAAAATGGGAATAATAATAATAATAGCATATATCTCATAAGATTTGTATAAAGCTTAAATGAGTAAAATTTAGGGGAGTGACTGTCAGATTCTTAATACTATTTAAATGTTAATCACTGTTATTGAATACATGTTTTTTTATATTGCTAGGTACTAGACTATGTGTTTTGTGTTAGTAACACAGTATATTGTATTATTTAATTCCCAGAATAACCCTTTAAAGTAGGCACTCAGTCATTCATGAGACATTAAGTGAGCACCCACTACATACTACAAAGCCTCCTAATTGCTAGGATTATAGCAGTGAACAAATAAAAGTTGCTGCCCTACCTTGTATTTGACAGCACACCTGGGAGCTTATAGTTAACAATAATTTAATTGTTCACTTGAAAATAACTAAAATAGTATAACTGAATTGTTTGTAACCCAAAGGATAAATGTGTGCAGTGATGGATATCCAATTTTTTATGATGTGACTGTTACACATTGCATTCCTGGACCAAAATATCTCATGTACCCCATAAATATATACACCTATTATGTACCCACAAAAATTAAAATTTTTTTAAAGTTATAACCATTTTGGTGCTTACATCCTAATGAGGGAAGAAAGTCCAGATATAAAATGTATTCTATGTAATATGCCAGGTATTGAGGCATGCTGTGGAATCCAGAGTGATGGACCCAACAGTCAGGTAAGTTCAAATGTCAAAGTAATTAGTTTGAAATGCATAATTTTTTGAGTTTGACTAATTTCCTAAGGAATTATTTTATTTGTTCAAAACCAAACAATTTTCTTATTTTAACTTCATTTTGTAATGTATTTCTTGAATTCTGATTCTTTTTTTCTAAAGGTACAAAGAAAGAGTATGCCCCCCAATTCCTATAAAATTGCCCCCCCATTCCCATAAAAATAGGAATAACTTATTTTTTTTACTCCAAAGCATTTGTCTAGGAAATAATTGCAGAGAAAAGCACAAGTGAGCAAAAGATAGGAAATGAAATGTTCATCTAAATCCATCCCCGAGAGACAGGCTCTGTAAATAGAGAGTAAGAAAATAGACCCTGGAACCAAACTGCCTGGATTCAAATTCTATTGTTACCACTTTTTAACTGTGTAATATTAAGCAAGTTATGCCACTCCCTTGTGTTTCCTTATTTGTAGATGTAAATAACAATAGTATAATTTTCACAGACTAACTGAGAGGTTTAAATGAGTAAAAATGGACAAAACACTTAGGGTGCAGTCTGACACATAAGTAAAAAGTTATGAATTCATATGTTGTCAACCTGTTTATGTAATGTATTTTATATAATGCAGTAATATAAATATTACTATATTTTCTATAAATAATAATTAAAATACATTGGTAGTAATAAGAATTGCCTTACCCAAATTCAGGGTTAAATTTACTTACCCTCATACAAACTTAATTTTTTTTCTCACTGTTAACTGGGGATAATAATACTTCATAAAGGATCTTATAAAGATATAATATATTTGTGTATTTGTACAAATGTATTATATAATACCATCCAAAGCTAGGAAACCTTGGTTGTATGAAGAATGCCATATTGATTTCTATTTATCAAATTGTAATGGAATTATCTTTGTCTTTAATCAGATGCATTTATTGGAAAATGAATATTTTAGTTGTCACAGAGACCGTTGACAGGCTGTGTTTTAGATTTATACTGAAATTAGACATGATACTAATGATCTTTTCCTAGATGAATAGTTGTCAACTGTAATAAACAAAATTATATTTCTTTTCCCCAAGTGAATATCATGGAATTTGATTTTTTTCTAGTAAATCAAACTTATCCATATTCCCTTCTTCCTTCAACACTTGAAAGTTTTTATTTTGAAATTTTAAAGATTTACATGAAAGGTTTTAAAAGAAATAAAATCCATTAGAATTCATACATTTGCCTATATTTTAAAATGTCTTTTGTTGTCTTTTCATCTTAATTAAATATTAATCCATCAAAATATGCTTTTCTAGCTTAGAGATTGAAATGTCTTTTCCAGAACCTAGGAAATGACTTGAAAAAAATTGCTAAAACAGATTTGTTCTTTCTTCTCTTACACTAATGGGTAATTCGATTTTGTTCTTTTTTTTTTTTTTAACAATTGAAGCCTCATACTTCTTAAAATAACTTCTAAAATGTAACTTTGTGCCGTAAGTATGTATCCTAAAGTATGTACTGTGTATAGTTTTATTCTCTCGAAATTTGCAAATCTTGGTAATAAAAAACCCCACCACTGTATATTATCAAAATATATAGCTTGTGCTACATCATCTTTTAGAATAAATTTTCAATGCCAGCTCTGTGTTTTGGAACTGTTTGAAGAATGAAGAAGACACGTCTTCCATGTGAAGTGCTTATACTCTGAGTTAAACAAACAGAACAGCAGAGCCCCAGAAAAATACACCAGATGTGCAGGTGGTAGTTAAATCAACAAGAAATCTGATTTCATCAGTATTAGATTTCATTAGTAGTGATCTTTTCTTCTTTAGAAATATAGGAATATAGTGGAAAAATAAGTCCTTATGCAGAATTTGATGGCTCCCACCATGGTGAAAATATTGCTGAGGAAAAAAATCTGACTCTAAGTAAAAGGACAAAGTGAACTGCACGTAAAGCATAAAACCAAATGAGTAGGAAGAGAAAACAAAGAATGTAAATGAGGTTGAGTACAGGATATTTGAGTGGAGGCAGTGATATATAAATCATATTTATAGCAAAGATCTGTAAAATAAATTTAAAAATTTTACTAAAAATGAATAGTACAGGCAATCATAATTTAATAAAACCAGATAATAACTATATAGGTACATTGTTACCATCATAGATTAATATTTTGACTAAATAAATATCGTAAGAAAAATGGCAAATGAAAATGCAACAAACACGATTATTAATCCCAAGAAAACAGATTAATGAATATTTTATGAGAATGGAGATAAATAAGAATAAATACATAACCACAGCATAACAGGAACTCTTTGGAATGGCAATATATATTATTTAGATCTTAATTAAGTACCAAGTGTCTTTTTAGTGACTCTAAATACATATTCCCATGTGTATAAAAAACAAAAACTGAAACAGAAAGTACTTAAGGATATTACTCTGAGAGGTTTTGCCAAAATCTTGTGGGTGAAAGATGAGCACTGAATTTCACTAAAGGTGTAAGGAAGATTTTTTGTTTGTTTTGTTTTGTCTTTTGAGACAGGGTCTTGCTCTGTCACCCAGGCTGGAGTGCAGTGGCGTGATCTTTTCTCACTGCAACTTCCACTTCTCAGACTCAAGCCATCCACCCACCTCAGCCTTCTGAGTAGCTGTGTCTGTAGACACATGCCAACATTCTTGACTCATTTTTAAACTTTTTATAGAGATGGGGTCTCACTTTATTGTCCAGGCTGTTCTTGAACTGGGCTCAAGACATCCTCTCACCTCGGCCTCCCAAAGTGCTGAGATTATAGGCATGAACCACCGCACCCAGCCTAGGAAGATGTTTTATAGTTGACAAGATGCTCTCTCGCTGTTTTTCAAATCCTAAAGAACTCAAGATTTTGAATCTTCTTCACTGGAATCAGCCACAGGAAAACAAAATATGTGTGTGAGTCCTGCTAGTCATTGAAAACCTGTCATTTTATTAAATAATATTAACAATTAATTAGTATTTACTGGGTTCTTACTAGGTATTCCTAAGGGATTCTCATATATCTTTTATCTTTAATTAAAACAATAACCAACTTGGTGATTTCTATCATAGCACTTTTACAAAAGAGGAAACTAAAACAAAACAAATTTAAGCAACTTGCCCAACCCTCAGAGCTAATGTGCCAGAACCTTAATACATTGACCCAAGGCCATTGATCTCAGAGCCCATGGGCTTTGCCATTTCTTGATCCTCCTAATAAAATAAAAACTTTTCATTAAATGCAACACACACTAATATCAACACCAATCCTATTTTAGATCATGTTGACATATATAAATCACCAAATATTTTGGTAGAAAACAAAAACTATATTTAATGATTTGGTTGTTAAGGTTTTCAAAACATTTACTGAAGCATTAAGCTACATTAGGATAGATGAAGCGATGCTTCCTCTGCTTCACTCACCATGCAATATTGTACTCATATTACAGTTCTCTCAATCCATTATCATACCATTTGCTAGATGATTGACTTGTGCAGTAGCTACACATTAGAAGCATATCTAAAGCTTTAAAAGCTATTGGGCCAGGCATGGTGGCTCAGGCCTGTAATTGCAGAATTCTGGGAGGCCAAGGCAGGCAGATCACTTGAGGTCAGGAGTTTGAGATCAGCTTGGCCAATATGGCGAAACCCTCTCTCCACTAAAAAGACAAAAATTAGCTGGGCATGGTGGTCGGTACCTGTAATCCTATAATCCCAGCTACTTGGATGGCTGAGGCATGAGAATCGCTTGAACAGCAATTCTCCGGGGGCCGGAGGGTGCGATAAGCCTAGATTGCACCACTGCACTCCAGCCTCCAACCTATATATCTATTTTATATATATCTATTATATATATATGTATGTATCTAAGGCATAAATAGAAGTTCTTAGACTAGAATCTTAGAATCTCTGGGGGGTAGAACTTGAGCTTAATTGTTGAGCTTAATCGTTGTTTTGGTTGTTGATATTGTTTTGGTTCTTGATATTGATCCAGTTACTTTAATGTGTAGCCCAAATTAAATAATAGTGTCTACTCATTGAAGATTATTGACAGATGAAACAAGCAACATGCTAGCTCTTTTGAAGATGCATTATCAGTAATATGTATTTAAATATTATAGAGAGTTGTACGATTGTTTGAATAATTTCCATGTATGTTGAAGTTAACTACACCCCTAGTACTACATGATGCATCTTCCAATAATAATAACATTTTTCTTTTAAAAATGCCATTATTATACCTAAGAAATTGAGCAATAAATCGATTATATTATCTAATATTGTCAGTGCATTTTAAAAATTCCCCCAATTAACCTGAGAATGTCTGTTTTGAAAGTTTTAATTAGATCAAATCAATGTTTATCCATAAGGTTTCTTTGTCTTTTTGTGTCTTTTAAGTTCATACCATAACCCCACTTTCTTATGCAATTTACATCTGTGTCCAGGCGAATTGACTTGTAATAATGGTTGGTCGGGCACGGTGTCTCACTCCTGTAATCCCCCTGCTTTGGGAGGCCGAGGCAGGCAGATCACCTGAGGTCGGGAGTTCGAGACCAGCCTGACCAACATGGAGAAACCCCATCTCCACTAAAAATACAAAATTAGCTGGGCGTGGTGGTGCATGCCTGTAATCGCAGCTGCTCAGGAGGCTGAGGTGGGAGAATCAATTGAACCGGGAGGTGGAGTTTGCAGTGAGCCGAGATCGCGCCATTGCACTCCAGCCTGGGCAGCAAAGAGCAAAACTCCATCTCAAAATAAATAAATGTCCATTTTCCAGTCATTTGATTGTTCCTCCTAGGACTGCTTAATGTTTCCCTCTGTCTTCTGAACTCTCTGCAAATTGGATGTCAGTTTCAGACTCTGGATTGATTAGATTGAGGATAAATATTTTTTGGCAAAAAAAGTTCATAAATGATGTTAAGTACTTCAGATCAGGATTACCACAAGATAGGATGCCTCATATATAATATATAATATGTATGATAATACAAGTGTAATTTGAAGATGTTGTGGGTTAGGCTCCAGACCACCATGATAAAGTGAATATCACAAGAAAGAAACTCACACCAATTTTTTTTTGTTTCCTAGAACATATACAATGTATGCTTATACTACACTGTAGTATACTAAGTGTGCAACTGCATTATATCTATAAAAACAATATAAATACTTTAATCACAAATTACTTTTTTTGCAAAAAATGCTAATGATCATCAATGAATCATATCCTTCCATCAGAGGAATCACTATCTATGGCAATGATAGCCTTACAAAACGCGTTTATTAAATAGTAAGGCTGGAAAAGTTGAAATTACTCCTTGATCCATACGTTGCAGAATGGACATTTTGTTAGCAGGCATCAAAACATTGATTTCCTTGTACATCTTCATCGGAGCTCATGGGTGACCATGTACATTGACAAGAAACCATAATACTTTGAAAGAATTATTTTTTTTTCAGAGCAATACATCTTAATACTAAGCTTAAAATAGTCAGTAAACCGTGCTGTAAACAGATGTGCTGTAATCCAGGCTTTGTTTTTCCATTTCTAGAGCATAGGCAGAGTACATTTAGCATAATTCTTAAGAACCCTGCAATATTTGGAATGATAAATGGCTTCATCTTAAAGCCACCACCTGTATTAGCCACAAACAAGAGAGTCAGCCTGTTCTTTGAAGTTTTCAAACTTCTAACTATGAAAATTGTAGATTGCATCTTCTTCCAAAATATGGCTATTTAGTCTACAATGAAAATATATTTCATGTAGCCACCTTCAATGATCTTAGCTAGATCTTCTGGATAACTTACTGTAACTTCCAGATCAACACTTGTTGGTTTGTCGTTTGCTTTTGTGTTATGGAGATGACTTCTTTCCTTAAACCTCATGAACCAACTTCTACTAGCTTCAAACTTTACTTCAGCAGCTGCCTCATCCCTTTCATCCCTCATAAAATTGAAGAGAGTTAGGGTCTTGCTCTGGATTAGGCTTTGGCCTAAAGGAAAGTTGTGGTTAGTTTGATTTTTTATCTAGAACACTAAAACTTCCTTCAAATCAGCAATGAGGCTGTTTTGCTTTCTAATCATACATATGTTCACTGGACTAGAACTTTTAATTTCCTTCAAGAACTTCTTTTCTGGATATCCACTGCTTGGCTGTTTTCCACAAGAAGTCTAGCTTTTAACCTATCTCAGGTTTTAACTTACCTTTCTTCCTAAGCTTACTCATTTCTAGCTTTTAATTTAAAGTCAGAGACATATGACACTTTTTTTTTATTTGAACACTTAGAAGTGATTATAGGGTTATTAATTGGCTTAATTTCTATATTGCTGTGTTTCAGGGAATAGGGAGGCACAATGAGAGAGAGAAAGGGGAACTGCAGGTAAGTGGAGTACTCAGAACACACACAATATTTATCCATCAACTTAATGGCAACATAGAGAGACCCCTAAAACAATTGCAATAGTAACTGGTCATAGGTCTCCATTACAGATAAAATAATAACGAAAACGTTTGAAATATTGTGTGAATTATCAATGTGTGATACAGAGACACAAAGTGAGAGCACATGTTGTTGGAAAAATGGTGGTGATAAAACGGCTAGACACAAGGTTGCCACAAACCTTCAATTTGCAAAAATTGCAATATCTGCAAAGCCCAATAAAGTGTACCACAATAAACTGAGGTATGCTTGTGTTAATGGAAAAAAGCGAGCTCTGTAAAATATTTAAAAGAGGTTTATTCTGAGCCAGTATGAGTGACCATGGCTCAGGGAAACAAACCCCAGAAGACTTAAGTGGTCCCAAGGCAGCTGGATTACGGTTTTGGTTTTATAAATTTTAGAGAGGTAAGACTTACAGGCAAACGTGTAACTCAATGGATGGAAAGTATACATTGGTTTGGCCAGAAAAGGCGAGATACCTTGCAGTGGGGACATATAGGTAGTTTCAGAGACTCTTTAATTTCCAATTTGTTAAAGAAGTAAGGCTCTCACCAAAACTTGGAATCAACAAAAAGAAATGTTTTAAGTTAAGGATGTCATGTAGCAAGATTGATGGCCTGCAGACATGGCTTAACTTTTGCTTTGTAGGGCCTTAAGTCTTATTTATAATTTGGTATCAAAATGATGCAGGATTTTTCTCAGTCACTTTGCCAGCTAGAGACCTTCGGCCGGCGACGCCCCTGCCCAGGCCTTGCTCCGACCCGAGTTCTCCGCAGGAGACACCCCATGTACTCAGCACACCAGGCAGTGCCTGGCTTGTGCCCTGGCACGAATCGCATGGCCACCATGACTGCACACTCAGTCCCTGGTGGGAGGAGTGTGTGAGTGAGCTAGTGCGAGCTGTGGCCCGTCATTCTAAACACTGGCACAGGAGTGAGTTCCATACGGGGCTTGCGGCTGGACTAGGCATGTTGCAAACAGCTCCTGCAGTGGACTCCAGTGTCCAGACGAGGGGAATGCAGTGGTGCCAAGAGACGGGTGCCCGCAACCCTGAGGCCCCAGAGGGTGTGTTACAGCATGCTAATTAGTTCTTTTAGCCACCGTCTGCAGCCTGATGGATGGCGGTGCACTCACTGCTCTGTCAGCCCTTTGCAGCTCTCCAGCCTAAGGCCCCTGGGCAGGCTCAGCCTAGCCACTGCTTCTCATCGAGTGGGGTGGCTACTTTCCCTCGGTCGAGGGCAGAGGGCCACGGTGTTACAGTTTTCTTTGTACCTGCATTTGATGAGTCCTGAGTTCTTGTCCTGCATCCAAGAAGAATGAGGTTTCCCTGAAAGTTAAAGGGTGAGGAGGGCGGAGAAGAATTGTATTGAACAATGAAACAGATCTCAGTGGGATCTCTCTCAGAGTGGGGCTTTTACGGACTCAGAATGGGGGAATGAATGCTGATTGGTTTGTGAGTATGCAAAAGAGGCTAAAAGACACCACTCAAAGGTGAGCATGGCAGTGTAAAAAACCTATTAGGGAAGGGTAGGTATATGTAAAATACTTGAAAGGCTTGAAAGGTGGGGATCAATCAGAGGAAGTCATACCAAATGGGAAGAAAGGTTCTCAATCTGGTCCGTAGATTTATCCAATATTGTGACTTGGTTTTTCAGACTTTAAACTGTCTTTGGTTTGAAAGTCCGGTTTCACCAGGGACCCACCCCTATCTGCCTAGGATTTGTCTGCCTCCTGTCGTTATCATTATCGCCATGAAGAGTCTGTTTTGTCAGCCCGAAGACCTCTATTTTAACATAAATGCTGCTCAGTTGCTGTGCCTAAACTCCAAAAGGAAGGGAGTATTATGAGGCAAGTCTGAGTTCCCTTTCTGTCGTGGCCGAGAATTCAGTTTTTAAGGTTTTTCTGGAGTCTCTTTGACCAAGAAGAGATCCTTTCAGGCAGTGGGGCTTAGGATTTTATTTTTAGTTTCCACCTGTATTATAAATTTTATATTCATATAATTCTATATATATTATTTGTGTGTATGAAATAAACAAAGACATATATATATTTTTTTCTTTTTTTTTTTTTTTGAGATGGAATTTTGCTTTTGATCCCCAGGCTGGAGTGCAATGGCATGATCTTGGCGCACTGCAACCTCTGCCTCCTGTGTTCAAGCAATTCTCCTGCCTCAGCCTCCCATGTAACTGGGATTACAGGCCTGCGCCACCATGCCCAGCTAATTTTTGTATTTTTAGTAGAAATGGGATTTCTCCATGTTGGCCAGGCTGGTCTCAAACTCTCGATCTTAGGTGATCCGCCCACTTTGGCCTCCCAGGGTGCCAGGATTACAGGCGTGAGCCACTGACCCTGGCCACAAAGACCTGTTTCTAGAAAAATACGGTTGCATATCCAAACTGATTCAATAAAGTAAGGAAAATACAAATTTTCTGTGGGCCATTAAAAATTTAATTAGTTCTCAAACGTTAGCATTTTTTATAAATAATTACCAATTAACCTTTACTTTAGCACATAGATGTGTCTTAGTTCCACCAAATATTGCATAATTATTTTAGCCTTCATTTTTGAAAATTGTCTGGATCAATTATTATACTGGAGTTATAAAATCATTTATTTAAAAAAAAATATTATTCCTTTTACACCATTACCCAGCATTTTCTTCCTGTTCCTCCTAGTGGGTAGAGATAGAATATATGTATGTGTATATGAATATACAAACATAAGTATATATAATTTTATATTGATATCTCAAATTCAAGTTTACTATTTTAGCATTTTGCTCTTACACTTTCATATTTATGCTTCTATTGTCTAACACTGAAAATCTTAGTTTATAATAATATTAATATATTAATTATTTGCTTTGTCATATTCAAATACATACACAACAGAAATATCAAACAGAAAGTTTACTGCTAGGCTTCAAATGTTTTTATTTACTTTTATTTTTGTATGTATCTAAAATATTTCAAAAGCATATAAAATGTATATTCTAATATACTATTACATTTCATTTTTCCTCAACCTTATTATGACCATATGATGTAGTTAACCATTTAGTAAGTTAAATTCTATATTTTTTATTCTTCTTGGGTATCTTTTTTATTTTTTTTATACTTAAGTTCTGGGATACATGTGCAGAACGTGCAGGTGTGTTACATAGGTATACATGTCCCATGGTGGTTTGCTGCACCCATCAACCTGTCATCTACATTAGGTATTTCTCCTAATGCTATCCCTTCCTCCCCTTGACCCCACCACTGGACAGGCCCCAGCTTGTGATGTTCCCATTCCTGTGCCCATATATTCTCATTGTTCTAATCCTACTTATGAATGAGAACATGCAGTGTTTGGTTTTCTGTTCCTGTGTTAGTTTGCTGAGAATGATAGTTTCCAGCTTCATTCATGTCCCTGTAAAGGACATGAACTCATTATTTTTTATGGCTGCTTAGCATTCCATGGTGTATATGTGCCGCATTTTCTTTATCCATTCTATCATGGATGGGCATTTGAGTTGGTTCCAAGTCTATTGTAAATAGTGCTGCAAAAATCATATGTATATATGTGTCTTTATAGTAGAATGATTTATAATCCTTTGGGTATATACCCAAAAATGGGATTGCTGGGTCAAATGGTATTTCTAGTTCTAGATCCATGAGGAATTGCCACACTGTCTTTCACAAAGATTGAAGTAATTTACACTTCCACCAACAGTGTAAAAGCATTCCTATTTCTCCACATCCTCTCCAGCATCTGTTGTTCTTGACATTTTAATGATTGCTATTCTAACTGGTGTGAGATGGTATCTCATTGTGGTTTTGATTTGCATTTCTCTAATGACCAGTGACAATGAGTTGTTTTTCATATGTTTGTTGGTCGCATGAATGTCTTCTTTTGCGACATGCCTGTTCATATCCTTTGCCCACTTTTTGATAAGGTTGTTTGTTTTTTTCTTGTGAATTTGTTTAAGTTATTTGTAGAGTCTGGGTATTAGCCCTTTGCCAGATGGACAGATTGCAAAACTATTCGCCCATTCTGCAGGTTGTCTGTTCACTCTGATGATAATTTCTTTTGCTGTGCTGAAGCTCTTTAGTTTAATTTGATCCCATTTGTTAATTTTTGCTTCTTTTTGGAATTGTTTTTGGTGTTTTAGTCATGAAGTATTTGCCCATGGCTATGTCCAGAATGGTATTGCCTAAGTTTTTTTCTAGGGTTTTTATTGTTTAAGGACCTACATTTAAATCTTTAATCCATCTTGAGTTAATTTTTGTATAAGGTATAAGGAAGGGGTCCGGTTTCAGTTTTCTGCATATGGCTAGTCAGTTTTTCCAACACCAGTTATTAAATAGGGAATCTTTTTCTCATTGCTTTTGTCAGGTTTGTCAAAGAGCAGATGGTTGTAGATGTGTGGTGTTATTTCTGAGGTCTCTGTTCTGTTCCATTGGTCTATATACCTGTTTTGGTACCAGTAGCATGTGTTTTGGTTACTGTAGCCTTATAGTACAGTTTGAAGTCAGGTAGTGGGATGCTTCCAGTTTTCTTCTTTTTGCTTAGGATTGTCTTGGCTATACAGGCTCTTTTTTGGTTCCATATGAAATTTAAAGTAGTTTTTTTCAGTTCTGTGAAGAAAGTCAATGGTATCATGATGGAGATTGCATTGAATCTATAAATTACTTTGGGAAGTTTGGCCATTTTCAGGATATTGATTCTTCCTATCCATGAGCATGGAATATTCTTCCATTTGTTTGTGTCCTCTCTTATCTCCTTGAGCAATGGTTTGTAATTCTTCTTGAAGAGGTCCTTTACATCCCTTGTAAGTTGTATTTCTAGATATTTTATTCTCTTTGTAACAATTGTGAATGGGAGTTCACTCATGATTTGGCTCTCTGTTTGTCTACTATTGGTATATAGAGAGGTTTGTGATTTTTGCAGATTGATTTTGTATCCTGAGACTTTGCTGAGGTTGCTTATCAGCTTAAGACATTTTTTGGCCGAGATGATGGGGTTTTCTAAGTATACAATCATATCATCTGCAAACAGAGATAATTTTACCTCCTCTCTTCCTATTTGAACACCCTTTATTTCTTTCTCTTGCCTGATTGCCCTGGCCAGAACTTCCATTACGATGTTGAATACGGGTGGTGAGAGAGGACATCTTTGTCTTGCGCCAGTTTTCAAAGGGAATGCTTCCATCTTTGGCCTTTTCAGTATGATATTGGCTTTGGGTTTGTCATAAATAGCTCTTGTTACTTTGAGATACTTTCCATTAATACTTAGTTTATTGAGTGTTTTTAGCATGAAGGAGTGTTGAATTTTATCAAAGGCCTTTTCTGCATCGATTGACATAATTATATGGTTTTGTCATTGGTTCCATTTATGTGATTGATCACATTTATTGATTTGCTTATGTTGAACCAGCTTTGCATCTCAGGGATGAATCTGACCTGATCATGGTGGATAAGCTTTTTAATGTGCTGTTGGATTTGATTTGCTAGTATTTTACTGAGGATTTCCACATTGATGTTCATGAGGGATATTGGCCTGAAATTTTCTTTTTTTGTTGTGTCTCTGCCAGCATCAGGATGATGCTGACCTCATAAAAAGAATTAGGGAGGATTCCCTATTTTTCTATTGATTGGAATAGTTTCAGAAGGAATGGTACCAGCTCCTCTTTGTAGCTCTGGTAGAATTCGACTGTGAATCCATCTGGTCCTGTGCTTTTTTTTTGGTTGGTAGGGTACCAATTACTGCCTCAATTTCAGAACTTGTTATTGGTCTATTCAGGGATTCAACTTCTTCCTGGTTTAGTCTTGGGAGGGTGTATGTGTCCAGAAATTTATCCATTTCTTCTAGATTTTCTAATTTATTTGCATAGAGATGTTTATAGTATTCTCTGATGGTAGTTTGTATTTCTGTAGGATCAGTGGTGATATCTCCTTTATCATTTTTTATTGTGTCTGTTTGATTCTTATCACTTTTCTCTTTTATTAATCTGGCTATCAGTCTATCTATTTTGTTAATCTTTTCAAAACACCTGCTCTTGTAATAATTGATTTTTGAAGGGTTTATCATGTTTCTATATCCTTCAGTTCTGCTCTAATCTTAGTTATTTCTTGTCCTCTGCTAGTTTTAGAATGTGTTTGCACTTCCTTCTCTAGTTCTTTTGACTGGAATGTTAAGGTGTTGATTTTAGATATTTTCTGCTTTCTCCTGTGGGCATTTAGTGCTATATATTTTCCTCTAGACACTGCTTTATCTGTGTCCTAGAGATTCTCGTATGTTGTGTCTTTGTTCTCATTGGTTTCAAAGAACTAGTTTATTTTTGCCTTAATTTCATTATTTACCCAGTAGTCATGCAGGAGCAGCTTGTTTGGTTTCCATGTAGTTGTGCAGGTTTGAGTGAGTTTCTTAATTCTGAGTTCTAATCTGATTGCACTGTGGTCTGAGAGACTGCTTGTTATGATTTCCATTCTTTTGCATTTGCTGAGGAGTGTTTTACTTCCAATTGTTTGGTCAATTTTAGAATAAGTGCTATATGGTGCTGAGAAGAATGTATGCTCTGTTGATTTGGAGTGGGGAGTTCTGCAGATGTCTATTAGGTCTGCTTGGTGCAGAGCTGAGTGCACATCCTGAATATCCTTGTTACTTTTCTGTCTCATTGATCTGTCTAATATCAACAGTGGGGTGTTAAAGTCTCCCACTATTTTTGTCTGGGAGTCTAAGTTTCTTTGTAGGTCTCTAAGCACTTGCTTTATGAATCTGGGTGCTCCTGTATTGGGTGCATATATATTTAGGATAGTTAGCTCTTCTTGCTGCATTGGTACCTTTACCATTATATAATGCCCTTCTTTGTCTTTTATGATTTTTGTTGGTTTAAAGTCTGTTTATCAGAGAGTAAGATTGCAATCCCTGCCTTTTTCTTTTGGCTTCCCATTTGCTTGGTAAATCTTCCTCCATCCCTTTATTTTTAGTCTATATGTGTTTTTGCATGTGAGATGGGTCTCCTGAATACAGCACACCAATGAGTCTTGACTCTATCCAATTTGCCAGTATGTGTCTTTTAATTGGGGCATTTAGTCCATTTACATTTAAGGTTAATATTGTTATATGTGAATTTGACCCTGTCGTTATGATGCTAGCTGGTTATTTTGCCCATTAGTTGATGCAGTTACTTCATAGTGTCAATGATCTTTACATTTTGGTATGTTTTTGCAGTGGCTGGTACTGTTTTTTCCTTTGCATATTTAGTGCTTCCTTCAGGAGCTCTTGTAAGGCAGGCCTGGTGGTGACAAAATCCCTCAGTATTTGCTTGTCTGTAAAGGATTTTATTTTCCCTTCACTTATGAAGATTAGTTTGGCTGGATAGGAAATTCTGGTTGAAAATTCTTTTCTTTAAGAATGTTGAATGTTCGCCCTCACTTTCTTCTGGCTTGTAGAGTTTCTGCAGAGAGATCTGCTTTTAGTTTGATGGGCTTCCCTTTGTGGGTAACCTGACCTTTTTCTCTGGCTGCCCTTAACATTTTTTCCTTCATTTCAACCTTGGTGAATCTGACCATTATGTGTATTGGGGTTGCTCTTCTCAAGGATTATCTTTGTAGTGTTCTCTGTATTTCCTGAATTTGAATGTTGGCCTGTCTTGGTGGGTTGGAGAAGTTCTCCTGGATAATATCCTGAAGTGTGTTTTCCAACTTGGTTCCATTCTCCTCATCACTTTTAGGTACAATAAACATGGGTTTGATCTCTTCACATAGTCCCATATTTCTTGGAGGCTTTATTTGTTCCTTTTCATTCTTTTTTCTTTAATCTTGTCTTCATGTTTTATTTCATTAAGTTGATCTTCATTCTCTGATATCCTTTCTTCTGCTTGTCAATTCAGCTATTGATACTTGTGTATGCTTCACGAAGTTCTTGTGCTGTGCTTTTCAGCTCCATTAGGTCATTCATGTTCTTCTCTAAACTGGTTATTATAATTAGCAGTTCCTGTAGCTTTTTATCAAGGTTCTTAGTTTCCTTGCACTGGATTAGAACATGCTCCTTTAGCTTGGAGGAGTTTGTTATTACCCACCTTCTGAAGTCTACTTCTGTCAATTCATCAAACTCATTCTCCATCCAGTTTTGTTCCCTTGCTGGTGAGGAGTTGTGATACTTTGGAGGAGAAGAGGCATTCTGGTTTTTGGAATTTTCAGCAAATTTTGCACTATTTTTTCTTCATCTTTGTGGATTTGTCTACCTTTGGTCTGTGATGTTGGTGAACTTTGGATGGGGTTTCTGAGTGGTCATCCTTTTTATCGATGTTGATGCTACTGCTTCTTGTTTCTTAGTTTTCCTTCTAATAGTCAGGCCCCTCTTCTGCAGGTCTGCTGGAGTTTGCTGGAGGTCCACTCCAGACTCTGTTTGCCAGAGTGTCACCAGTGGAGGCTGCAGAACAGCAAAGATTGCTGCTTGTTCTTTCCTCTGGAAGCTTCATCCCAGAGGGGCACCTGCCAGATGCCAGCCGGAGCTCCCTTGTATGAGGTGCCTATTGACTCCTGCTGGGAGATGTCTCTCAGTCAGGAGGCACAGGGATCAGGGACCCACTTGAGGAGGCAGTCTGTCCCTTTGCAGAGTTCCAGTGCTATGCTAGAAGGTCTGCTGCTCTCTTCAGAGCTGGCAGGTAGGAATGTTTAAGTCTGCTGAAGCTGTGCCCACAGCTGCCCATTCCCTCAGGTGCTCTGTCCCAGGGACATGGGAGTTTTATCTATAAGTGCCTTACTAGGACTGCTGCCTTTCTTTCAGAGATGCCCTGCCCAGAGAGGAGGAATCTAGAGAGGCAGTCTGGCTACAGTGGCTTTGCCAAGCTGTAGTGGGCTCCACCCAGTCCGAAATTCCTGGCGGCTTTGTTTACACTGTGAAAACCACCTACTCAAGTCTCAGTAATGGCAATGCCCCTCCCCCAACCAAGCTCCAGTGTCCCAGGTCAACTTCAGACTGCTGTGCTGACTGGGAGAATTTCATACCAGTGAATCTTAGCTTGCTGGGCTCCGTGGGCGTGGGATGCGCTGAGCAAGACCACCTGGTTCCTTGGCTTCAACTCCGTTTCTAGGGTCGTGAATGATTCTGTCTCGCTGGTATTACGGGCACCACTGGGGTAAAAGACTAAACAAAATGAAAAAAAAAAAAAAACTCCTGCAGCTAGCTTGGTGTCTGACCAAACTGATGCCCAGTTTTGTGCTTGAAACCCAGTTCCCTGATTGCGTCGACACCCTAGGGAATCTCCTGGTCTGCGGGTTGCAAAGACCACGGCAAAAGCATAGTGTCTGGGCTGGAATGCACCTTTTCTCAAGGCACAGTCCCTTGAGAAAGTTTCCCTTGGCTAGGGGAAGGGGTTCCCGACCTCTTGCACTTCCTGGGTAAGGTGATGCCCCATGCTGCTTTTGCTCGCTGTCCTTGGGCTGCACCCACAGTCTAACCAGTCCCAGTGAGATGAGACAGGGTACCTCAGTTAGAAATGCAGAAATCACCCACCTTCTATGTTGGTCTCGCTGGGAGCTGCAGACCAGAGCTGTTCCTGTTCAACCGTCTTGCCTGGGAATCTGGGTGTCTTAATAAGAACATAAATAAGTACACACACACACACACACACATCCCACACTAGATTAAATTTTTTAATCACAGTTTTCTTCTTTTCCATTTTGTTGTTTTTTTTAATTTAATGAGTGAGATGTGCTAAAGTCTTGCACTGTGATTAATTCATTATCAATTCTTCTTGTGATTCCATCAAGTTTGAGTTTATATATTTTGGGACTATGATATTAGATGTACACATTTGCAAAATCATTATATTTTCTTGATGAGTTAAAAAATTTAATATTATCAAATATGAGCTGTTTATCTTTTAAAAGTGTTGATCTTCCTCAGTGGTGTTCAAGATGCTTCCTTCCTGTATTCAAATTGTATTTAGTTTGTCAAAAAAAAAAAGATTCTTGTGTTATGACTTCAGACAGTCAATGTCTGTTCTTTCATGTGAAGGCTCTTTCTCTTTATTCTATACAAGCAAATGTTAATGAAGCACTTGCCCTTCATACTCCCATCCTGCTTTCTCCAGAGCCAGAAGGAATTCAGACTGCTTATTTTTATACTCACCGATATCCTGCGGAAAAAGGTAAGGAAGAGTTTATAAAACCTGAAAAAAAAAAAAGGATGTAACTTTTTCACTTCTCCCAAGGGCTGAATCTTCTGTGAAATAACTGACAGTTTTTGGATATACAGAAGGAAATGATGAATTGAGCTAAGTGTCCAGATGTGTGCTCAACAGATGTATAAGGTTACAATTTAAAAGACAAGGAATGCAATACCTGTATCTTTACAAAGGAAGTTGTAAATAGTAAACACATCATTCAGCCTTCAAGTGTAATCTGACTTTTTTAAGATTTTCAAAGTAACAGATTTATTTTTTCATCTTTTTAAACCATTTAACAGTGCACTAAAAAACCTTATATATGTAAAACCAGTTCAATAAAGGTCATAAACTGAATTACATCGAGACTTGGAAAATGATAACTCTCGCTGTATCATTTGTAATATGTAGATGAACATTTGTGATGAATTTATTTTTACCATAAAATAGAAACAAATCATGTAAAATATATTTACTCATCTATAACTGGGGGGTTTTGTACATACTTCCCTCACCATCTTCTCCTTCTCTCTCTCTCCCCCTCTTTCTTTTTTAAGTATGAGAAATTTTTATTGCTGTTATTTAAAACATTATGATGTTTAGCCTATTTCCAATAATTTTATTATTTTTAATTGATTAAAATTTGTTTATATTTATTGTGTAAAACATTATATTTTGAAATATGTATACATTGTGGAATGGCTCAATTGAGCTAATTTACATCATACCTCACATGCTTATTATTTTTGTAGTAAAGACACTTAAAACCTGCTCTTTGTGATTTTTAAAATACAGTAATACATTGTTATTCACTATAGTCATCATGGTATACAAAAGATCTCTTGAACCTATTCCTCCTGTCTAACTGAAATTTTATATTCTTTGCCTAACATCTTCCCAACTGCCCAGCCCCAGGCCCTAGTAACCACCATTCTCCTCTCTACTCCTATGCACGTACCCCTTCTATAGTACTAAACACCTTCATCAACAGCTTGAAAATATTCTGAGTTGACTCAGGCTAAAGAAAACAAAATGACTTCGTTGCTTATAAATCCTACAGGACAATGTTGTGCTTTTTGAAATATATTTCTTAATGCTCCTAGAAACTATTATAAATAATATCTTAAAATATAAAACAAGAAAAGTTCAGTCTTTCTACATGAGAAAGTTATTGGAGCATGACACAGGAATGTTCTAGTTGGAGACAGATATTGCCTTCATTTAAATATGCATTCATATACAGCAAAATAGTCTTTTACGTTCTACATGGTTACCATGCCTTGCATGCTTTTTAAAAGCCAAAATGCACATCCACAGGAATGACAACAAAGCACATCCTAATTCCAGGGATTTAAAGGGCTCTGGGATTTCAAGTTGAACTTCGTTGGCTGAGCTCCAACACACAACTGAAGAAGGGAGGAGAAAGGAACCGTTTGGGTTCTGTGTTTTCCTAAAGCTCTTACAGTTCTGGAGAGAAAAATAATGTCCAAAGTAAAAGTATGATGACTTGCTAAGATAACAGGAAGCGGATTGAAGTTAGGAAGGAGGTCTTTACTAAAGAGAAACTTGTCAGTGGAAATTCACTAGAGAGTTTGGCCAGAGTAAAACCTTTTAGAAGTCTCAGAAGCATAAGCAGACAGAAGTGATTCCTCACATTGAAAGAATAATTTTTAAAGTCGTAATGCTTCCGTTTCATCCTCTGTAAATGCACCCAATGGATAAGCTACTTCTCTAGGGTTTAACTTCCTCCTTTGCTTAAACAGACAATTGGTGAGAGAAGGAAGTGAGTAGAGAAAATGCAGAAAGAGGAGGCCAGCTCTTGATAAGGTGTTGCGGCATTGCTGAGCTCACTGACTGCCTCCGATCTCCCACAGCAACCTCTCAATCCTAACATAGATGTAGCTTCTCTCCTTCCCTATTTGTGTTTGAGCACAGAGATGGGATGGGTGAGGCAGGGAGCAAGCTGCCCAAAACTTGATGAACCTGTTTCTGGAGAATTCTCTGCACCTGAACCAGTAACTCTAAAAGACAAGAGGAAAAGATGCTGAATAAAAAGCTTAATTCAATTATTCATGCAAAATATACTACCAGAACTTTTTTCCCTTTCTTCATGACATCAAGTAGTTATGCATATGACAATTAATTTATTTAAGATGTAAATGCATTTTCACATATTCAAATACTATCTTAAGGCATTTCTTTACTTCCTTTCCAAGTTTTTACATGCCCTTCATTTTTAGAGCAGTGATTTTATAAAGAAGATTAGAGAAGATATTTACGTTGTGTACAAATTCCTTAATTTCTCTGAGTCTCAAATTTATTTGTAACATGGGCATAAATACTATATGCCTCTCAAAGTTTGGTGAGATTAAATGAAGTCATTGTGTGTTCAGTGACTGGTACTAGATACTGTATTCAGACTACGGTCATTGCTTTAATTATTATCATTCACATATATAACAAGTATGTGGTGACTGTTCTAGAATCCATAAGAATTAGTGCTAAGTGACTAAGGTACTTCGACTTATTGATACCATAGTCAATCTCAGAAACTTTAACAGAGAAAAGAAAAGTGGGCTAAGTCGAAAAGTACACAATAAGTAGATTTTATGAGCCAGGAGTTGATGAGTTAAATTTTAGATATGCTAAAATTGAGGTCTCAGACCTCCAAGTGGAAATGTCAAGGAGGATCTAAGGTGAGTGTGTAGGGAAGAGATTCAGACTGGAGATATAAACATGTACATCTTTAGCATACTGGTGGTATTAAAAACTTTGAGAGAGATTGAGATCCAAAGAAATGGGTCTAGAGGAAGAAGACACTCCAAAAGTTTAGCCCTATTGTTTTCCATTATTTAATGTTTGGGGGGTCATAGGAGGAACCAGCAAATTAGACTAGGGAGGCAGCATAAAAATACCACAGGAGGGTGGTGATGTGACATCCTGAAAGAGAGTGAAGAAAGTGTTTCAAGGAGCAGATAATGATCTGTTGTGTTAAATACTGGAGAGAGATTCCTCCTTCAGGAATGGTTTCCTCTCGGAGGGCAACTAAAACTCTTGGATGAAAAATAAAAGCTGTCTTGCTAGCTTCAGAGAGTTGCCAAAATAGTGAGAGATCTCCAATCCCAATCTTGAAAACAATAAGGACAGAAAATTAAGGTAGCTTTCCAAACCACATTTATTGTGTGGCCATTGGCAAGCCTGCAGAAACAGCCATGGAGATAAGTAGTGATTTTGATTGTCTTGGGGACAAGAGAGTAGGAGTAAAAGCTCAGGGTCTGCCAAGATGAGGACTTGACAAAGGTAAACAGTTATAAATCCACCACCTCACCCACACTCCCACCAGAATGTGGAGAAAATTGTCTTGATTATGGGGAGATAGAAGAAATAAAGGAGGAAAAAACAGAACTAGTCTCAGAGTGTTTGTAAATCAAACACCAGCCCAAAGAGGTAATTATAGTCAAAATCCACAATGCCAGGTGTATCCAGGACATTTTGTCATGAATGTAGTTTAAAGTTGTGCTATAGGTATCTGATAAAAAACTAAAAGAAAAGTACCTGGGAAAATAATAATGTTCATCTATGTTTCAATTATTTTTTCAACAGCAATGACCATCACATATCAAAGAACATCAGGCACACAAAGAGACAAGCAATTATGCTTGACAACCAGCAAAAACAAAAGAAAAATGGAACGCAAGTGCAGATTTCAATAGTGTCAGACACAGATTATGAAACAACTATGTTTAATACCTTTAAGGAAATAAAAGACAATCTTACAAGTAATTAGATTACAAAAACAATTTTAAGTGACATGCAAATTTGCAAAAGAAATAATTTCTGGAAATGCGAATTACGAAAATGGAATTGAGTACTCAGATCTGATAACAGATTATAAAGCAGAAGACAACATTACTCAATAGCAGATTGAAACAAACTATACAGAATGTAGCATAGAAGGAAAAAGGAACAGAAAAAAAAGACAGCAAACATAGAGAATAAAGTGAGATTTCATGTATATTGAACAGTACTTGGAGCCAGGGCTAACATTACTCCAAAAAATTATAGATAAATAAAAATATTGTTGAAATAGAAAAATTTCTAGAAAATATTGTCTGAGAATACCAATCCATACAGTAAATAGCAAGCAATTTACTAAGTGACAATATGTGAGATACTCCAAATAGTCAATTCAACTAAATATGTAGGCAAACCTGTAGTTGACATACTTACCAATGGAAAAAGAAGTATCAGACTTTAGGCAGGGCATAGTGGTTAACGCCTGTAATCTCAGCACTTTCGGAGTCCGAGGAGGGTGGATTGGTTGAGCTCAGGAGTTTGAGACCAGACTGGGCAACACGATGAAACACAGACTTTACAAAAAAAAAAAAAAAAAAAAAAAAAAAACCACCAGAAAAAATTAGGCAGGCATGGTGGCATTCGCCTGTAGTCCCATTAAAAAAGAAATATCAGACTTCATCATTAATGTTGTATGACAGAAATCAGTGTTTGCTATTTTATTTTAGAAGATAACGCAAAAGGTTAGTACAATTAAAGAGTCATAATTGTTGTATCAGTCTCAAACTGCAGCATTTTTATGATTGATACCATCCTACTACAAAATAAGTCATAGTTATCTTATTTAAATTATTTTGCATGTTCATTTTCTTTTCTCTTCTCTTTGTGTGTGTGTGCGTTTTCTCATGGCTTAAAGAACAGAAATATATTTCCTCATGATTCTGGAGATTGTAAGTCCCAGACCAAGGTGTCTGGTGGGTTGGTTTCCTTAAGAGGGTTCTCTCCTTGGCCAGCGGATGGTTGCCTTCTCTGTCTGCCTTTATGTGGTCTTTGTTCTGTACTTGTGGACATCTGTGTTCAGATTTCCTCTTTTTTGTTTTGTAAGTTAATTAAAACTAATTTCAGCTTTATTGAAGTATAATTGACAAATAAAACTATATATTTAACATGTTCCATGTACAATGAAACATGTATACATTGTGAAATGATTAGCACATCAAGTTAATCAGTGTGTGCCTTACTTCACGTAGTTACTTTTGGGGGATGGGAATACTTAGGATCTATTCTCTTAGCAAATTTCAAGTATACAATATAGTATTTTGTCTATAGTCACCTGTACATTAGGTCTCCTGAACTTATTCATTTTATAACTCCAAGTTTGTGCCCTTTGACCATCATCACCCCATTCCTCTGCCCTCCAACTCCTAATAACCACCATTCTTCCTTTGTTTCTTTCTACAGCAGGTCCTCAAAGAAAATTGTTTTGTTCAAAGTCATTTTGTTATAATGTTGATGAGAAAAAAATCGATTCCTGGCCAGGGGCAGTGTCTGTGAGGAGTTTGCATGTTTTTCCCACATCAGTGTGGGTTTTTCACAGGTACTTTGCTTTCCTAGTACGTATCAAGGATGTGCCCGTTAGGTTCACTAGCATGTCTACATGGTCCTGTATGAGAGCATGTGGGTGGGTGTGTGAGTGTCCTGTGATGGGTTGGCATCTTGTTCAAGCCTGGTTCCTGCCTTGTGCCCTGAGCTGCCAGGATGGGCTCCAACCACCTATGATACTGAACTTGAATAAGTAGGTGAACATGATCTTACTTTTTACTATTAGTCTTTCTTAAGTGTATGTATAGTTCACATTTATTTCAATGTTTAACATTAGAAATGTTGTGTTTTTTAGAAGTTTGGTGTTGTTTTTGTGACCAGAAATAAGCCATAGGAACTTAACTCTTGTTTATACTAATCAGTTTGTAATCAAATAGGTTTCCTTATGCATAATTTTGCTTGAAATCTCATTTTCCAAGAAACTGTCAATAACCTTAAGTGTAGACTTACAGTTTTTGATGTATTTAGATTCCACATGTGAGATGATGCAGTATTTTTCTTTCTGTGGCTTATTTCAAGTAGTGTTAATATCCTCCAGGTTCATCTACATTGTTGTAAACAGAAAGATCTCCTTTTGTAAGACTGAATAATGTTCTATGTTATCTATGTTATATATATATGTGTGTGTGTGTGTTTATATATATATATATATATATATATATATATATATATATATATACACACACTGTGTGTGTGTATATATAGATAGATAGATAGTGTGTGTGTGTGTATATATATCTCACAGTATCGTTGTTCATTTATCCACAAACAGATGCTTAGGGCCGGGTGCAGTTGCTCGTGTCAGTAATCTCAACACTTTGGGAAGTGGAGACGAGAGGATTGTTTGAGTCCAGTTCAACGTTAGCCTGGGCAACATGGCACCATCCTGTCTCTACTAAAAATAAAATTAAAAAAAAAACTTAGCTAGGCATGGTGGTGCATGCCTATAGTCCCAGCTACTAGGGAGGCTGAAGTGGGAGGATCACTTGAGCCTCGGAGGTGGAGGCTGCTGTGAGACATGTTCACACCATTGTACTTCAGCCTGAAAGACAGAGTGAGACCCTATCTCAGAAACAAAACAAAAGACACTTAGTTTGTTTCTATATCTTGTCTCTTTGACATAATGCTGCAATTAACATGGTACTGCTGATCTCTTCAATATACTGATTTTATTTCCTTTTGGTATGTTAACCAGAAGAAGGGTTGCTGTATCATGTGGTAGTTCTATTTGTAATATTTTGAGAAAATTCCATACTTTTCTATAAAGACTATACCAATTTACATTCTCACTCACAGTGTACTAGGGTTCCCTTTTCTCCACACTCCCCAATACTTGTTATCTACTGCCTTTTAAAAATATATGTACTGGCCATCCTAACAAGTTGTAAGGTGATAGCTCATTGCATTTTTTATTTTACCCGATGATTAGTGGTGTTGAGCCCCTTGTCACATACCTGATGGGTGTTTGTATGTCTTCACTGAAAAAGATGTCTATTCGGGTCCTTTGCCCATTTTTTATCAGGTCATTTGGATTTTTTGCTGATGAGTAGTTTCTCATATATCTTGGATCATATACCTTTTATTGGATAGATGATTTGCTTTGAATCTGTAGAATGCCTTTTCATTCTGTATGAAAGAATGCCTTTTCATTCTGTAGAATGCCTTCATCTTTGCAGTGAAGAAGCACTTCAGTTTGATACAGTCTATTTGTTTATTTTTACTATTGTTTCCTGAGTTTTCAGTGTCATATCATATATATATACATATATATGTAATATATATATGTATGTTTCAAGTCCTACATTCAAGTTTTTAACTCGTCTTAAATTGATTTTTTTGTGTAGGGTATAAGATAATTGTCCAATTTCATTTTTTTTGCATGTAGGTCTACAGTTTTTCCAACATCATATACTGACGAGACTATTTCTTCATTGTGTACTTTGGCGTTGTTGAAAATTAATTAACCATATATGCTTACGTTTATATCTGAGCTCTGTGTTCTGTTCTATTGGTTTGGGTGTATGGTATTGTACCAGTGCCATAGTGTAACATTTCCTTTTCTCAATGTAGTATCTAATTATTTGCTCTTAATTATATTACTTAGTCTTCCAGAGTCTCCCTTTTTAAATCTAAAAATTAGAAACAACACTACGGATTCCTTTTACCTGATTGCATAGCTGTGAGGCTCAAAGGAGGTAATTTGTACCAGACATTTAAGGGCTACAGAATTGTAAGGGGTAGTTTCCAAATAAGCAAGGTTGATTTATCAATTTTTAGCATTTTGACTAAATTTCTTTGTGTTATTTATCCATGTTCTTAAAAGAAACTAAATTATGTAGAAAGCATGACATACGTTTAATTACATTCACCTGAATGGAATGTATTATGGTATATTTTTATGTGTTAAATATCCATACATTATTACTTACATGACTTAAACAGAATGTGGCAAAAACTATGGTTAGTTTTTTTTTTTCCCTCTCTAAATGTTAAAAAAAGGTTTTTTTCTATACGAAGTTAAACCTAGTACAGGTGAGGGATGAGAAGTGGACTCTCTCCCATTGCGGGCAGTGTGCACAGGCTGTCTTGTGCGAGAATTCTTATTGGTGAACTTTCCTTAGCATCTGTATCTCTCATGGACTCGATCGAATTCAATTGGTGTTGTCATATTCTTATCTCTTTATACATTTTTTTTTTAGCTCACTGCATATGTTTTTTACCCACTTCCTAAGAGAACATGTTATGAATATGAAAGAGCGTTTTTATTACAGGGAGCAGCTTCCTCAAACAAATTCATTTCAATAGTTCCACTGTTTATAAAAACAAACAACCCACTATAACCTCCAATTTTCTAAAGAAAGGACTCGGGAAGGGGAACATCATACACTGGGGCCTATCATGGCGGGGGAGGGGGGAGGGATTGCATTGGGAGTTATACCTGATGTAAATGACAAGTTGATGGGTGCTGACGAGTTGATGGGTGCAGCACAGCAACATGGCACAAGTATACATATGTAACAAACCTGCACGTTATCCACATGTACCCTAGAACTTAAAGTATAATAAAAAGAAAAAAAAATCAGTTACTTTACAGATGTCAACTTGCATCCATGATTCACTGCAACTGAATATAAGTTAGTGTTTTTACTACTTCCCAGACAATGCAAAGATCACAAAATAACTCCATTAATTCTTCTAACTTTTAGTCATTTTTTGTTAGATATTTTAATTTTATATGTATTCAACCTCACAAGTATTATTATTTTAAACAATTAATATTCATTTGGATTTACCTGCTTGCATTTTCTACGGACTAATTTTTTTTCATGCATTATTTTGTGCTCATCTGGAATAATTTTCCTCTCTGGAAACCCACTTTTGGTGCTATTTTAAGTGCAGATGTGCAGATAACAAATTCTTTCAACTTTTCCTTGTTTGAAAATCTCATTTTATTTCCATTTTAAATTTTAATATGGTACATTTTTAACAATGACAAAAGTGAGCACTTAGGAGTCATCACCCATCCCAGGAGTCATCACCTCAGGACCTATCCCACCCCTTTCACATTCACATCCACACCCACAAAATTAACGTGAAGCAAACCTCAAACGTGGTATCAGTGCATTCTCTTGATCTGTGAATAGTTTACTGCAATGTCTATATAATATGCTTTTTTATTCCTTTTTAAAAATTCTTTTTTAACATATCCACTTGACTGATCTGTAAAATTGTAAAATGCATTGCTTAATATCATCAACTAGTCATTCAGTGTTAAAATTTACCATCACGTCATAAATGTCTTAAAATTCTTGTGGCTTAGTTTTTAAATAAGGATGCAGTAAAGTTATGACACTGCAATTTTTACTTTATTTGTTAAACTTCTTTTAAACTGTAAGTTCCATTTCCATTTCCTTGTAATTTATTTGTTGAAGGAATCGTGTCTCTCTTCCACCCGCATACAGCTATCTAGGTTTTGTTGATCCTTCCCTGTGGTATAACTAAACATATTCCTCTGTCGTACGTAATTCCTATGAATTCTTGGTAGGTTCTAGAGGCTGGATAAGATTCAAGTTTGACTTTGTGGACAAGATAAATTGAGCCATAGTGTTCTTTTCTTCCCTAAGGGGGATCATACTGTTGTGCATTCTTTTTTTTGTAATGTTAGCATTGATATTCATGCTACCCATCCTTATGTTGATAATTTTCCAGTCATTATGGTTTTCTGAAGCTTGTTCTCTAGTAGATTCCACTGAGAACAATATTTCTTGAGTTTGTATATGCTGATAGCACTTTGTCCTTGACTTTTGTAGCAGTTTGTACTTGGAAGTCAGTTTGGCTGCATATAAAATCCTTGGCTCACACTTTCCTTAACTATCATAAATATGTTATTCCTTTCCTTTTTCTTTGTTTCTTTTTTAAAAAATAAAGCACCATTGTTAATAGAATGGTGGAAATTTTATTTCCTTTCCTTTTTAAATGACCCAGCCAGATCTTTGGTACATGAGACCACAATTCTTTTTTCTTGCTTATTTTGGGGAAAATTAGTTTTCTTTAACTTTGGGAGAAAGGGGTATGGTGGGGGAGCTCTCTAAGTCTCACAGCACTAGAGCTCTTTTTCGTTGTTTTTAAGAACTCTCCATCTCTCTCTGTGTCTGGGTGTGTATTTAGCTCATCGTATACTTTCTGAGATCTGGCTCTATATTTTCTCCCACTTTTATCTGAATCTTCCATTTCCTATGTGCTGCAGCAGTTTCTACATCTACAGTGGTACTGGAGTTAATATGTAGATGAAGAAGACTGTTTCAGGTACAATAGATCTGCCAGATAATATTTGAGAAACTTGGCTTTATTTTTGTTCTTGATACACAAACAAAGATATAGAAGAAAATACAGAATTGAGTTTCAAAACAAAAACAGGCATAAACACATATTATGAGGCATAGTTATCTATCAGGGAGTAATTGTCCTCCACAAATAATGCCGATGTATGGAATAAAAACAAACGAATGCCAGTAGCATAAACACGTAGAGGGCAAGTGCTGTACTGTTTATGAGCATAGACTCTTCAACTTGACCCTTGGGGTTTGAGTTTCTGATCTATCATTTAGAATCTGTGTAACTCAAGCCAGTTTCTTAACTTACCTCGGCCTCAGTTCCCTTGTTTGTATAAAAAAAAAAAAAAAAAAAAAAGCAATAGCAATTAGAAAGGTAGATAGTGCGTATCATTTACATTCAGTTTCTGGCACAGAGTAAATGCTCAATTATGCAAACTTTACTCAGTGTATCTTTGGAGGTTTTGAGCAATACTCAAATCTCTGAGTTCAAAGTCTGTTTCCAAGTAAATTGGATAATTTGACTGTACTTTTGAATGTTAATAAAAATAAGGCAAATCACCATTCAAATGTAAATGAAAGTTCTTTCTAGGTAGTTTTGAATTTTATGAACTCAAAATTGTGTTTTCTGGTTCTTTTCTAAATTTGCCATTGTGGTTGTCTAAATTTTGGCAAATTGCCAATTATGTAGGTGAACTCTTCATTTTAAAGTACTGAATTTTGGATCATGTTGAAACGATTAAATTTTAAAAAGTCATCAGAAGGCTCATCTGATAGTAATTTTTGTTTTACTCTTCTTTTTAAAAAACAGAAATACAGAGTCTATTTGTATTTCTTAGACTCTCTCTATTAATAATAATTTAAACAAGAAAAATACTTTTCAAAAATTATGAAGAAATAGAAATTATCCAAAATATTTTAAAATTATGTCTGTATGGGAATTTAACATTAGTTTGTTTTATTCAGAAGTAGTCACACTTACTATGTTCATGTTATGTTCCTTTTGTCCCCAAGAACAAAAACTCAAGACTTTTCACAACTCTGTAACAAAAAGTAGATGCCAATGCCTATTTTTGTTTATTTTAATAACAGGAAACTAATCGAAGGGAGAGTGACATACACTTTGTGTTCATTAGAATGATCTAGGAATAACATCTGCCTGCTTGGTTGAGTGGCAAGGAGTAGTTTTAGCTGTATGCCTGAGTATGCACAGATTTCTCTAAATTCTCCTGCCTTACTGACTGCATTTCAACCGACAGACATGTGTTAGCTTTGGATTCTCTTACATGAATACAGGGTCTCTGTCTCATCCTACCTTAGCTATATGGCCCATCATCTATGCTACTCTTAAATCCTGAGGAACTTGAGAAGAACAAAAAGTAAATAGCCTTAATTTCCTTAATCCTGTTATTTTAAATAGACATCATAGCTCTCTTTGTGAGTACAATGTAGTAATTCCATTTATTAGTATATCACTACATGAAAAAATGTAGTAGCTTGGCAATAGGTGTATTGACTTGAAATGTGGATAAAATTAGAGGTACAGATTATTTGGGGGCAGCAAGCAAGTTTAATGCTGTACATAATAGTCATGAAATTAAAATTGGCATTACAAAATTGAAGACCTGGAGCACACAAGAACTCTAA
Source organism: Macaca nemestrina (assembly GCF_043159975.1). Classification (NCBI taxonomy): domain Eukaryota; kingdom Metazoa; phylum Chordata; class Mammalia; order Primates; family Cercopithecidae; genus Macaca; species Macaca nemestrina. The sequence goes on along the minus strand of NC_092128.1, from coordinate 86,278,061 downwards.
AGAAAAGAAAAATCTTCAAAGATGAAAGGGGAATGATTACTGATGATACTTTATAGTATGATAACTAATAATTTTTTTGAAAGAGATGAATATTAAACTGATCATTTCACATTTATTGAGAGAATATTGAGAAATGATTTGAATCTTCAGTTCCAGATTAAGGACATTCTTCTGGGACTTAAGACAGGATGTTTTCCCTTAACCCCACCCCCCCTTTTTTTTTCATTTTAACTAGGAAAGGAAAAACCTTTCTTGCCAACTTTTTTTTTTTAACCCTGTCTGAATAATAAACTTGTATCCAAGAATGTAGTTGTTAGAAAGTACTGTTATCTATTTAAAACTTACGGAAACACTTAATTTTTAAGGCAACATTAACTGAGGTTGAATTATGGAGCAGTTCCTCCGGAAGTTCGTGTCAGAGGAATGTTATTGCCAAATAAATCCACTGTGATCAGTTGAGCGACAGTGAGTAGGAAAAGCACTTAAAATAATTGGACACTCAGGGGTACCTTTCTAAAGACTGTTGTGACATGTTAGCTATGTCACTTCCATTAAAGCCAGTGGGGGTTTTGAGGTTGAAATTCATCTTTACAGATTAAAGGCTTGCTTCTTAATACGCAGTGCTGTAGAAACCATCAGAGAAGGCCAGGCTTGGAACGTATCAAATGTTCTTTGGAGAGTAGTGGCCCTAATTTTTCCCTCCTCACATTTATCTTTATAAAGTTTCTAGTTCTAAATTTTGATGCATTCAGCTAAAGAAGGAAGGAGAAGATATAGCATTTACATTAGAATTTATGCATTGAAAGCATTATTTCTGCAGTTGGTATGCTGGATCAGAAAATAACTATTGCCTTTACCAAAACAGTTTCCTTATATTACATCCAAAAATGTAGCCTTTTTAGATCTCCACTCCCTCTACTGGTATTAATTGGATGACTAAGTTTCTCCTTAAAGGACTAGAGGGCTTTTGCTTAAACTGTGTGGAATTGCCTTTGTCATTGCTTTGAGGACAATTCAAGACATAATGATTTTCAGAATTAAGTAGAATCAGTCTCCCTTTGTAATCTGAAAACTAAAAGTATGTTTACTTTACTTGTTACAGAGTAAAATATGCTTTTATCATTTTCTAAATGAGGGCATGAAATGTGATTCACTTTTTCTTAGTGATTTCAGAAAAAAAATTGCAGCATTATCAGGGACTACGAGTAAATGCTTATGTTCCTTGCATGCCCTGACTCATGTTGCACAAATAAGAAGTGCTTCTATTATAATTTTAAGTCTATTTCAATGATATTCAAATATAATGTTTGTGTTATGCCATTCTTGGAAATATGTCAATACATCAATAAATGGTTTAAAGATGAACGGAATACAGACAAATGGACTCCAGTTATTTCTTCTGCAGCTCATTTTGATTTATTTCCCTGGGATTATTTATTCTTGGATTATTTCTTCTTGACAGACTAAACTTTTCATAGAGATTTTCTGTTTTTCTTCTGCTATGTAGACTTCCACTTTTTTTTTTTTTTTGGTTAATTGTACTCAACTTCCTATTAGACTTAGAATTAATGTCCTAAGCCTATTTTTTTAAATAAAAATAAGCAAGCCTACTCTTAAATCCCTGCTCTATGAGCCAGCAGCTATAAGCTTAAGGATAATTTATTTATCTTTTTCATCCTACTTTCTTCATCTGTAAAATCTGGATAATGAGACCTCCCTCTCAACGTGCTTGTGAGCACTAAGTGATTCAGTGCATGCTTGCCACCAGCTCTTTGTCCAACAATCATCTCTATCCCAGATTAACAAGTGTACCTTCTAACCTGGCTCAGCTCATCTAGTCAAGTGTCTTGTGTGAAGTAGATTATAGCTGAAAGAACAGAATGAAGACACGAATTGAAAAAATGAATGCATGACTTAGAGCGGTGGGTCAATTTGTCTCTAATTTGTCTTGTCCCTCTGAATCAATATTCCAATTCCAAAAACGATGCCAATAATGGTGGCCTTGAGGCATTGGTGTAGACAGGTAAAGTCAGGTATGTGAGGGAAATCATTTTTATTATCATTCTATGTCCCTAAGTTTGAGCCTATATTACTAACACAGAAGCAGAAATCTAAAACAGGATGGAACTGCTATTTGATCACAGGTCTTCAGGTATTAAAATCAATGCTATTTTTACCACATTGCACAAACTAACCTGTTAGTGACCATATCAAAATAGAAAGAAAAGAATTTTCTCTATTTCATTAAATACGTTACCTGATTTGCTTTTCACATTTTTGTTTCTTTGTACCTAGCGTCTAACTACCGGAAGTATTGCTTTTCATCTTAGTTGCCAAACTGAGGTCTTCCTTTCTGCAGTTCATCTTTTATTGCTTAGACTAATTTACCCTGGCATTTCCTAGGGTGGCCCTTACAGAATCCAGGAGAAGAGACGAGAGGGAGCTTTATGAGGAGCCAACACAGGATGCAAATGCTAGCCAGACCCTCAAAACCATCAGCGACCCTCTGGGGATCTGACCCCATGTGCTGAGGACCACTGCTTTGATAATTTTAAGAGGTCCATTGTTTATTATAAATTGTCTCTCTCTCCAAGGTGACAGCAGCAGTATATATGATTATAAATTGCTTCCCAGCCTCCTGCCTCTTGCATTCACCCATACTGCCAGAATGTGTATTTAGGGGTGGGGGACATGGGGGGAGCGAAAGAATGTTTAGCAATGAAGGAGGAGAGGCAAGGCTGGACTCAGTTGATCTCTAGTCTGAAACAGTGCAAAGAATCAGAGAAATGTGGAGAGGCAAGAAAAAATAAACTTGGGTCATATAATTCAGAATGTCAGTCATAGAACACTTAGATAATTTCTTTAAAATTCCTCACTTTGGAGATGAGGAAAAAATGCCCATAGAGGATGAATGGATTAAGAGGATAATAGTCATCCAAAATCTGAGATTTGGGTTAGATTCTGGACTTCAAGACTTGAGAGTGCATATTGCCTCCAAATTGTTCTTTCCATTTTGTATTCTCTGGGCAATTTTGATGACATTTATTTTTAAAGGAAAAATGATAGGGAAGTTTTAACTAAATATACAATTAACTACCCTGATGTGGAAAGCTCCCTGAAAGCAGTTATTTTTTTCTGCATCTCATTTTGATTTATTTCGCTGAGATTACTTATTCTTGGATTATTACATCTTGACAGACTCAACTTTTCATAGAGATTTTCTGTTTTTCTTCTGCTAGGTAGCTTTCCATTTTCTTGTTCAATTGTACTCAACTTGTTATTAGACTTAGAATGAAGGTCTTAAGCCTATTTTTTAAATAAAAAAACCTATGCTATCGATACTTTTCCCCCTACCATCATAAGTCTCCCACCCCTGCATTTGTCACTGTATTCTCTTTTATTTCACCTCATCCCTTCCTCTGTAGGTCATAATAATGGAGTTCTCATATATTAATTTGATTTGACTTAAAACCAGTCATTAAGACAATTGATTCATTTTTCTCATATTTAATTTTTTTATCAAAATTTCCAAATATACACAAAAGTGGAGAGAATACTATGATATATCCCAAAGTACTCATTATCAGTTTCAAAATTATCAACATTCTGCCATTCTTATTTTGTCCATCACAAGCATGTACTTTTTTTGCCTAAAATATTATGAAGGCAACCCCAAATGTCATATTTCACCTATGAAAATTTTACTTTGTAATGGCAACACCCTACTGACAGCATTAGACAGATAATGAAGGCAGAATATTAACAAAGATATTCAGGTCCTGAACTCAAGACTTGACCGAATGGACCTAATAGACGTTTATGGAATGCTCCAGCCAAACACAACCGAATATACATTCTTCTCATCACCACATGGCACATACTCGAAAATTGACCACACAATTGGACATAACACAATCTTTAACAAATTTAAAAAGAACAAAATCATACCAACCACACTCTCGAACCATAGTGTGATAAAAATAGAAATCGATACTAAGAAAATTGTTCAAAACCATACAATTACATGGAAATTAAGCAACCTGCTTCTTTTGGGTAAATAACGAAGTTAAGGCAAAAATCAAGACATTCTTTGAAACTAGTGAGAACAAATATACAACATGCCAGAATCTCTGGGACACGACTGAGGCAGTATTAAGAGGGAAACTTAGAGCACTAAAGGCCCACATCTAAAAGTCAGAAAGATCTCAAATTAAGAACCTAACATCACAGGTGGAAGAACTAGAGAAACAAGAGCAAACAAACCCCAAAGCTATCAGAAGACAAGATATAACCCAAATCAGAGCTGAAGTGAAGGAAATTGAGACATGGAAAACCATACAAAAGATGGATGAATTCAGGAGTTGGTTCTTTTTCTCCTTTAAAATAAATTTTTAAAAATATTTTTCTGGGAATTTGGTAACGAGTTTATGGGAGCTCCTTGTACTATTCTAGAAACTTTTCTATAAACTTGATATCAAAAAATGTACACACACACACACACTCATATGCAGCACATGAATCTATACTCTTATTTGCAAATAAAAATAAATACTGTAGGGTTTTCCTTCTTGGATTACTTTTTAAAAATCTTTTTATGGCCGGGCACGGTGGCTCACGCCTGTAATCCTAACACTTTGGGAGGCTGAGGTGGGTGGATCACGAGGTCAGAGATCGAGACCATCCTGGCGAACACGGTGAAACCCCGTCTCTACTAAAAATACAAAAAATTAGCCCGGTGTGGTGGCGGGCGCCTGTAGTCCCAGCCACTTGGGAGGCTGAGGTAGGAGAATGGCACGAACCCGGGAGGCAGAGGTTGCAGTGAGCCGAGATCGTGCCACTGGACTCCAGCCTGGGAGACAGAGCAAGACTCGTCTCAAAAAAAAAAAAAAAAAAAAAAAATCTTTTTACTTATAATGAGAAATTTGGTTCCTAGTGACATTAATATCATTGGTTATCTGATTTATTCCACTTTCTTTAGAGACAAGGCCACTTAATGCTACATTAAACTCCTTGTGGCTCTTTTTGTCCATTGAATATTCCCTGACTGAGACAGACCCTCAAAAGACTCGTTTAAAATCACTAGAAATAAGACTTCTCTAGTATATCATTAACATGGCATTCAGTTACACTCATTTGTTAACTATTTTATTTATTTATTTATTATTATTATTATTATACTTATACTTTAAGTTCTAGGGTACATGTGCATAACGTGCAGGTTTGTTATATATGTATACTTGTGCCATGTTGCTGTGCTGCACCCATCAACTCGTCAGCACCCATCAACTCGTCATTTACATCAGGTATAACTCCCAATGCAATCCCTCCCCTCTCCCCCCTCCCCATGATAGGCCCCGGTGTGTGATGTCCCCCTTCCCGAGTCCAAGTGATCTCATTGTTCAGTTCCCACCTATGAGTGAGAACATGCGGTGTTTGGTTTTCTGTTCTTGTGATAGTTTGCTAAGAATGATGGTTTCCAGCTGCATCCATGTCCCTACAAAGGACACAAACTCATCCTTTTTTATGGCTGCATAGTATTCCATGGTGTATATGTGCCACATTTTCTTAATCCAGTCTGTGAGTGAACAGGCAACCTACAGAATGGGAGAAAATTTTTGCAATCTACTCATCTGACAAAGGGCTAATATCCAGAACCTACAAAGAACTCAAACAAATTTACAAGAAAAAAACAAACAACCCCATCAAAAAGTGGGCAAAGGATATGAACAGACATTTCTTGTTAACTATTTTTAATTTTTAAGAATTGCTTTTACAAATTTTAATCTTCTCTTTTAATTTGATAAAGTATTTGCATCCAAAAACAAAACTGTAAGAAAACATACATGCAGAGAGAATTTCCTTTCATATACAACACATATACTCATGCCTAGTTTTGTCTTTTTCCATCTGTGTAAACATTTTTACTAACTCTTACTTCAAAATCCAGTTGCTTTCTTTTTGGAAAAATATATATTATATATATATGTGTATGTGTGTGTGTGAGAGACACATATAATATTTCCATTCCTTCACAAAATTGCATATGATAAACATAATTTGTACAGTGCTTTTCTGAGTAAAATATCTTGGAGAACATTTTAATCTCTTTTTCAGTTGCACAGCACATTTTGAGATATATCATAATTTATTCAGGCAGTTCTCTATTGTTGAACATTTGAATTAGCTCAGTCTTTGGAAGTAATAAACAGCCTCATCCGTATATCTCTTATTCGTCCATATATCCCTATATTTGGAAATGTAGATCTAAGATATTATAGATTTTAGAAAGGATGCTGCAAAGGGGAAATGAATATGTGGTTTTGATAGTTATTGGAAAATTTCCTTACAATGGGGTTGATCTGTTTTGTATAAGTATCAGCATTGCATGAGAGTGCCAGTGTTCTCACAACTTCTCCAAAACAAGTGTGTATTGTTAAGCTTTTAGATATTTGCCAATCTGATAATCTGAGAGGTAAAAAAAAAATAATAGCATATAAACCCCATTGGAAGCCAGTTGGAACATCTCTGATCAGAGTAATGTATGTACATGTAGAGGTGAGGGTTTGCTTCAAAGTTTTGTTTGGTTCTACTCAGGCACACAAAAGCTGAGTGACTGGAGTGGACTTTTTTTTTTTTTTTTTTTTTCTTAAACCATCCTTATTGAGGTAAAATGGACTATTTTATTGAAAGGCTCCTGTGGGATGAGAGCCTCCTGCACATTGCTCTTAAGCTTATTTCTAGACAGAAAAGACAGGCAGAAATGTGCTGTATTGGAGTTTTTATCTATCACTCCCTAGGTGTTCACTTCACAATGATCTTCTTTGAAAACGTCTAAGAATCATAACTTAGAACTTTAACTGTTATTCAATGTTAAACACAAGAATAAGAAGAATTCTGTAACTCTGTGCATACTAATATTTTCCACTCTCAACATGTATATCTCCTGCAACTTCATACTTTCTTTGGGGATGAAATAATTTTTATCTCAGAGACTGTTTCATATTAGATATCAGATAAGACTTTCTTACATTTTAGATACTTCTGAAAAAGTTTGAAATTTAGAAACATTGTTGAGAAAATATACAATAGATGTCTTCAGAAAGTACATTTCTCACTGTTTCTCATTTATATTCTGAAAACACAATGAAATAGAAACCAGATACCATTTACATGTTTGTATCTTTGATTAAATTAGACACTTGTAGTAAATCAAGACGCATTTTCTAAGTAGAGGAATAGGAAGCCAAATTGCTATTTGGGCTGAAGATTTTCTGGAGAAAAAAATAAAGCACATTGTTTTGATTTGGTCAGTGTATCTGTAAGTTTAATTTTCCAATTGACTGGAGAGATGCTGTAATACCTTATACAAACATGATTTGTAACCTTCTAACCTTCTTTATTCTGTGCACACAAAATGAAACTATTTTTCATCTGTAACAAACTACAGAAACATTAGCATGGAAAAGTCATTTTTCACTTTCTATATGTATACAGCAACTTAAACAATGTAAGTAAGCAGAGTAAAATCTCCAAAAAAAGGTATTAATCAGTTTTCTGATGCAAAAAAATAGTTAGACTTGAAACTAATAAATATCCCCATTAACTACCTTTCTTTGATAGTATACAAAATAAATTATCACTATTACTGTTTTTCTAGACGAAAAAGTTTAGCAAAGACTTGTAACAACTTAGTTGTGTGCCAAGTAATTGTAATAATTTCTTTTGAAAAATTGGCTTTTGGATAGCTTTAGTATTCTGCAGTGTTTTCTCCCTGTAACGCAAATACAATTGACATTTAGGTAGCCTTATTATAAGTTATAAGCTTTTGACATAGTATGCTTAATCCCTGTGATCTAATTCACTGAGGGGAACCAAGCTAATTATCATGTATGTTGTGGGTGCAGTATACATAGTATAACTTGAAGAGCCTTCTTGCTACCAAATGCTTCTCCCATTAAGCATGATATGATGCCCATGAAAGTACTGTTCCAAATATATTTCTTTTCGTTGAGGCATTGGTCTTTAAATCTGCTGTTTTCAAAATAACCTAGTTAGGTTTCTAAAATCTTCAAATTCAACTTACCAAGCTCTACTCCAACCCAGTCTATAATTAGAGATGGACCAAAAAATGCTTCTCTTATGTTGATTTTTGTAAGCTTTCAATTTTAGTAACCACTGAGTTGAGGAATGATATAATCATTAAGTCCTTCTGTTAAATTGCAATAATAAATATGTGATTTTAGATTGAATCAATTAATTGTGTTCATGTGTGAGCTTTAGAGTTAATATGACTAAATGTGCATGCACTTGCACTGTGTTGTAATTGTCAAAGTAAAAACGTCTAATCGTTAAGCAAGGAGGTATTCTTCTGAGGGGTTGCTGTTATGGGATGCCACACTGTATTTCACTTCTCAAAGCTAGTTTAGAGTTTTCTATGCTTCGATGATGTTTGTACCTCCATTTATAGAATTCTATAAAATTTAAAATATATTTTCTCGACTAGATTTTATATGTGATGCTAAAAAAAAAAAAATCCTGTGAAATAAGATAGCTTTATTGTAGGAAGAAAGAAGCAATGAGGCTCAGGAGACAATGCAAACAAGTGGTTGTAGTCCAGGCTTTGGAGTTTGACAAGTCTCTGTTCAAATCAAATGCATGTATCATGAAACCCTTACCAAAATATATAACCTATCTGACTCACCTTTTCTCATCTGTCAAATAGGAATGATAGGGTTGTTGTGAGAACTAAATGTGTCAAATTATCTCAAAAATTACTCACTGGTCAACAAACAGTGGCTAATTGTAGGAATAAGTGGGATAACTAAGGCGAGGGCTCCAGTCCTCTGACTTCCAGCTCATATCTTCTTCCTCTATGGCACACCTAAGAAGCTTTTCATAAAATCCATCTCAAAAATGTATAGGCAGCAAAGAGCTGGCCAAGAATGGAATATAATGTAGATAAGATTGGCTAGTAGAGAAATAGGTTCAAGTATATGGGGCATCTGAGGGACAGCAGGTGTTGCTAAAGTACCTCAGAGGTTTCGGCTGATTGGGAATCTGCTCAATAATTGATAAAAGAGTAAATGACAGGGAACAAATGAATATTCAGGGTGAGGTAATGCAGGTGTGCCTTGCTAATTTCATTCAATTTCTGAGCAATCAAAGTAAGATTTTTAAAACATGTAACCAATATTTTATTATACATATTTCATTCAACCAGAAAAGTTGACGAAATTACATAAAAAAACTCCCACATAACCACCCATTCCCTATATTTTACAATGAACTTTTTGATATGTTTGTGTTATTACAGTTCTGTTCATGTGCCCATCATTCAAATGACAATTGCAGTAAGAATAATATTAGCATTTTTTTTTTGGTTCCTCAGCCTCAATTCTCACAAGCCAATATGAAAAATGCCAGGTGACACTGAAATACACAATATATTACATTATGGGAGACGAACCCTGAGTTTAGGGAACCTAAGCCTTTTATAATAGATATTAATCATCCCTGCCCTTTTCTCTGAAATTAATGTTTATCTGAAATATAGTAATTTGTCATTTTGTTGAGGTATAACATTGATTTACTCTCAGCACTCTTTATAACCCTGATGCACAAAGCCAATCATTTATTCAGTAGCAAAACTGGTTCTGCACCTGATCAGGCACATCTTAGTTTTAGTTTGTCAATTGCTTTTCTCACTTTCTCACTGTGTTGTCACCCTGTCAAGTTGGTAAGGTGATCATATGGGAGTTGAGGCCTTTCCACTCATCTTCCTGAGAGGGGTGATGCTGTTTGCCGTTCCACCCAAGCTGTGCAAATCTATATCCAAGGCTACCGCCTCTTTAATGTGTTTCCAGTGTTTTGTAGATGTTATGGACTGAGGGTATTTGTGTCTCTCAAAGTTCATGTGTGGAAGCCCTAATCTCCTGTAATGGTACTTGGGGTCTGACCAAGATTCAGATTAGGTCATGATAATGAGACACTCATAATGAATTTTGTGCCCTTATAAGAAGAAGAGGAAGAGCAAGAACAAGAGAGTGAGTGAGAGAGAGAGAGAGAGAGACAGAGAGAGGGAAAGAGAGAGAGATCTCCATCCACAATCACCAAGGAAAAGCTGTATGAAGCCCCAGAGAGAAAGTGGCTGGCTGGTTGTAAGCCAGGAAGGCCTTACTAATAACCAAATCTGCTAGCACCTTGGTCTTGGACTTCTCAGCCACCAGAACTGTGAGAAATAAATGCCAGTTGTTTAAACCACCCAGTTTATGGTATCTTGTTATAGCAGCCTGAGCAGGCTAAGACAGTAGATGTGCTGAAAAACTGAGATGAGATGAGTTACAGGAATTTAAAATCAAACATGCTTTCCCCCCTAGTTACTTTGTAAAGCTTACAAAATCCTCCCTTCTGTTTGAAAGAGAAGTGATGTATGAACTAGTTTGGTAAGACTACCTGGGCAGCAAGTAATTCTAAGCAATGGTACTTTGATGGCATATGAGTAAATGAATCAGAAACACATGGACTGAATCATCTCTGAAACACACTAGAGCATAAACATAAAAACGAAAGGGTAGTTATTGGAAAAATGCCAAAACTATTGGGCACTGCCAAGCCTAAGTAAGTTTGAGAAGAGAAGGGGAAATCTTACAGCTCTCAGGGAACAACCAAAGCTTTCTGAGTCCTGGAGCTGAAGGTGATAGAAAATTAACATTTTGAAGCACCAGGCAAAATGTTATAAGGCAAACATGTATTAGCAAAAGCATCATGATGGGGATTTATATTATTGCATATACGTTAACACATTAAACTAAGTGTTATTTGCTAAAGTAAACAAATGAAAAGTCATAATTCAGGTTATACTGGTAAAATTCCTTAAGTCTTAGGCTTAAAAAATGCAAGGCAATATTAATCAGTATTTATTTATAATTGTGGCAGCTGCCTGCTCAGGCAAATTGTAAAAATGTCTTTCTTCTTAGGAAATACACTCTACATTTCTATGCTTGTGCAAAACTGCGTTTGGCAAGTCTGAGACCTAAGGAATTTTGCAAAAGGCTTGCAAGAGAGAAGTGGCTTCACCTGCAGAGTTACATTTTCTTCAGGACATTATGTTTATTCTGGTACATTGGGTCTGTATTTTTATGCTTGTGCAAACTGGAGCACTCAAGTCAAGATCTTTTCTGCAATACTTAAGAGAATTTTCATGCATTAGGCAATTCCTATTAATTAGCCATTTATTGACATAATTATCAAATGAACGAGGAAAAATGCAACATTCTTTTCTCTACTTAAAGCTCCAACCACAGTGCTTCTCCCATGTGGCACGTGGTCCAGGAGCATCTTTGCTACACAGGCTGGGAGCAACTTTACAGGATGCTTATTAGTGCTCACTGCAGCTATTTTAGCTGACACATAGTAATTAGTATAAACACACCACAACATCATTTCATGTATTTATACTATAATTGCATATCTTAATCTCAGTCATTAAACATATTTAGAGTGCATTAAGTTTAAAGTGAAGTAATTACTTTAATTGTAGCAAGAATATAATCAAGCGTAATGCTCTAGATCTGGTATGAACTTCAGTTTTAACATAAGCCACAGCCTGAGCATAGCTTTGCTCAAATATTCTGAACCACTTATGATTTCGTTTTGATGAACCTCTATTTTCAAATTAAAACTTGGTAGAGGATTGCCTTCTGAAAGCTCCCTTCTCATTGTCTTAAGAATGTTATCAGGATATATTTATTTAGTCCCCATTAAGTGTAGTATACTATGCCAAATCCTAGACGTATATGGCACCATGGGATTCACTTGTTGACCTTGAATTCCTTAACCCAGTGCCAAGGAGGAAATAAGAAACATACATTACATTTAAAAAGAACTAATAGAGTATAACTGGATTGTTTGTAACCCAAAGGATAAATTCATGAGGTGGTGGATACCCCCATTTACCCTGATATGACCATTACACATTGCATGCATATATCAAAATATCTCATGCAACCCATAAATATTTATACCTACTATGTACCTCTACAAATTAAAAAAAAAGAGAAATATACATTACACAGTCAAACTGTGCCCTGATTTTGAAGATTGTACTGGGATTGTGTAACTCTCTTCTCAGGAAATGTACTCTAAAGGATTCAGGGGTAAAGGAGCATAAGGTCTCTAAGATATTATCAAATGATCAGGGAAAAATAAACATCTGTGTGTGTGTTTGTGTGTGTGTGTGTGTGTGTGTGTGTAGTAGAGACAGAGAAAGAAATAATGAGACTAAGAAAACATATGGGACAAAATGCAAAAAAAAAACCCCAAACAAGTTGAATTTGGATAACAATTATATGGGAGTTCCTTGTACCTTGTCTGTAAGTTTTAAGTTTGAAATTATATAACAATAAAAATAAAGCACTGATATAAACCTTTATTACAGCAATTTGGCAATGCCTTAAGCTATAGCCGTAAAATGTTTACACATGAAGTTTGAAACAATCTTTCCACTCTTAGGAATCTATTTTAAGGAAATAATGGGAAAAATGCTTATAGCAGCTTTGATTATAGTAGTAAAACACGTGTAAAACATTCTGAATATCCCATCATAAGAGAAGAAAGTGATGGGGTCAAAAATGAAAACTTCCTTGAAGATGTAGGAGAAGGCAGAGGGGCTGGTAAGATAACTCAAAGTGTGACCAAAAGGAGAGGCTGCAAAAGGACTAGGACAGAAACAAGATTGAGGAAGCATCTTCCTTCCTTTTTCTCTTTCTCCCTCCCTTCCTGCCTTCCTTCCTTTAATTCAACATGGATATATTGCATGCCTCCTAAGTCTCAAGCACTATATTAGTGTTGGGGAAACAATGGTTAACTAGATAAAGAAAGTCTCTGTCTTCACTGACCTTATGATCTAGTAAAAAATTAATAAATAATAATAATAGCAACCTCCCTGAATATAATTATTCAAACCCATTTAGGGAGCATGGGGGACTGAAAAGAAAGGAGTACTCTTGAGTGCAGGTACATTTGAACTGTGAGGACCTCGAGCACCTAAGGACACAATTTGGAACCTGCAATTCTAGAAGATTCTATTTCTGGTCTCTATAGGACTTGCATAGCCCTGTGGAAAGTCTAGACGTTCTTTATTGCTAATGATTGGATTTATCATTTTTGTTGTTTTTTTGTATTGGGCCTCAAAATGGCTTGCAAGGGTTTGCAATCAGTTGCATTTACCCATTTTAGTAGCCCAGTAGGACTTTGTCTTAACTCCAGGAAGGAGCTACAAACCCTGGATATAGGGTAGGTGGCACAAAAAACCACTGAACTTCTTTGATAATTAGATTCTAGCTGTGTTATGCCAAACAAGTCATTTCACCTCACAAGTAAAAAGCATAAATCTCCATACTTACAATCCTGGAATAAGTACCAAATAAGATGTTTTTGAAACTGCTTTAGAAATTAGGAAATGCTCCACACTGACTATGCTATCACTTTTGGTGTTGCCACAATGCAAGGTCTTAGGGGAAAGAGCTTGGCTTTCACTATCTTTTACTTGTAAATTGCACTGCGAATGTTTCTGACTTTGGTCCAAATAGAGTAATGGGTGTGGAAGCAGGGCAATACCTTCCTTCTCCCAGCCAGTTGAAAGATGATATATTTAAATCCCTCTAATTTTGGGATTAACCAAATGGCTTAGTTCCTCTGTGAAGATCTACATATTGTTCATTCACTATAAGTAGAAAAATAATCCCCTGAGAGAATTTTTCTTTCATCTCTGTCTTCTTAATTATTTTGGTATGCTCTGAGGTCCTCAGTCCTCACAAATGCAAAAGAGTGAATTTTGCATGAACTGGTGAATACCATGTTCTTACAGTGTATCACATGATAATCTGTTTTTCCTTTGGGACTTCATCTTGGGCTGGGCTGTGTTGTTAACTTTTAGCCATAGGACATGGTGATTTATTTCCTGTTGCTAATATAATGAAGTGAGTTAAATGAGTTAATAGTATTAAAGTCCTTAGAACTTTTTATATAGCACTTACTTTGCGGTATGGCACATAATAAGTACTATATTTAAATTTAAGTGTTTAATAACAGAAACTTCAGTGTACTTACTTATTTCCAATCTCAACTAACACATGGCAAAAAGAATAAATACCAATGTAAGAACAATTGAGCAAGTGATGCTAAGATCACTGTGGGCGTGACACTTTCCTTAGCATTACTTAAGTCCCAACACCCAGTATAGTTTGCCTAGTTTTGCACATATTACACTGAATAATTATTACTTGCTCTTATTTCCTCACTCCCCCGACCAAGCCCCCTGACTAAACCATGAGTTCTTACTGGACAAGGGTCTTTGCTCTGTCATCTCTGTATTTTCCAGGGCCTGGACATAACAGTATTTGTTTGATACATCTTTGTTGATTCACAGACTGATAAATAAAATATAGCAGTGTATAAATGTAATTCCATTTAATTTAACAATGAGCAGATTAGAGTTCTCAGATTTATATATGTTAAACCACCAGGATTTTTCTTTATTCCTCTACTTGGCATAAAGTCCTGATGATAGAGAACATTATTAACAAAATATTCATGCTTGAGCTAAACTAGCATGGATAACTAGTTTCATCAAGTTAGAATATTGCTAACTGCTTTCAAGCATTGTATAACATTTGATTTTTAAATCATAAGATTTTCTTTTTAAACATAAGTTTCTGATGAGCTTAAGGGGCAGACAACAGGTATTCTATTTGTTCCCCAAGTTTACTTTGTATATGAAATGGTGGAATTTTTTTTTATTTTCTTACATCAATTTTCCTCTTCATTTGATTTAAATTCCTTATGCTCTCTGCATTTTGAATTGTCTATTACTAAAATGTTCCTTGCAGATTGTTCAGTTTATGGTGCACAATATTACTTTTTCATTGGTAATTGCACTGCAGATCATTATATGAAAAAAGATCCATTCTTTTCTTGAGGCATAAAACCAAGTTCCTGTCTGTGTTGCGGATGTTAATAATCCCAAGACACTTAAGGAAGAAGAGTGGGAGTATTAACTCTAGAAAAAACCTTTGGCCAAATCCCCATGAAAAGCCTCTCTCATCATAGCACAGGGGACCAAGATTGTTAAGAATGATCTCTGTGAAAGAACTACTTTCTGCAATTACAATAAAATATCGAAGATTTCTTTAGATTTTTATGCACATTGTTTTCCAAGAGGAAATCCCAAAACATTTTGTAAAACCTTACAAATTTATACCACCAGAAAGTAAAATGAATGATTTAAACAAATTATCAAAATTTCAGGAACAATAATTTAATTGATTTATGAAATATCCTAAATATTGAGTTGCTAAAAATGAGCAAGCTTTTCCCATCTGAAAATCTGTAGTACCTACAACACAATAGTCCATTTCCACATAAATCTAATATTTAAAAATTGTTTATGTAAGACTTCTAAAAGTAAGAACCAAGATTATGTTATAATAACTTATTGATATAGTTCCTTAAATTAGATATTTTTCCATTCAGTGTGTCATGTGCAAGGAGAAGCATAAATTCTAAAAATAATTCACTTTTTTAAATGCTTTAATTTTTTTCCATTTAGTAATTTGTAATATTTTAACTCATCTACACTGCAATGTGAGGCTGTTTACTCTTGATTCTGTTGAAATGTTGCTACCTTTGTTATTATAAATTCTTTTCCTTTAAACTCACTATCTTCATTTCAAAGTACAACCTGTATCAACCTTTTGAAGTATGCTAACACTAACCTAGGAGTTAGCTTAGATGACATCGGGTTGACAGACCACAGGAGTCTGCGCTACTGTGCCTAGTAGAATTGATGAACGCACTCATTTCAGCTGGGGACTTTGAGTGTGCACTGGTTGTTAAGATAAACACAAAATGTTGATGCCAGGAGGATCAGCCCAACAGAGTGGTAGATGGATGTTATTATTTTTACGAAGAAGGCCTCTGGTGATAAAACAAGGTTGACCCTGTTAGTGGGAGCTCCATAAATCTTTCTTGGCTGAAGGTTCCTGGCCGTGCAGGTTGGAGGGCGGACAAAAGAATCAAAAGGTCCAGGATGTACTGTACATGTGAAGATTGCCTATGGGACTCTGCAATAATATAACAATAGCCAAGACTGCACGGCACAGCTTCAGTTCCTGCCTGCTTTCCTGCTTCTAATAACATTTTAAATTTTATATTCCTCTATTTCTTCTGCATTAAAGGAAATTCTTAAAGTTATATAAGTTTTCTGTGAAGCTATTTAGTATTTTCTTCTCCCGCCCCATAAAGGGCTCCTCATGATTCTACAAAGTTTTATAATAAATTTGTTATTTTATTGCCACTTTATGACCATTGTGAAAGTAATGTTTCTTAATTATTTATGCTTAAGAGCCTTTCCTAAATTTAAAAATAATTATTAAAAACTGAGGAGTTCATGTTTTTATGTCAGTGTTCTTACTAGTTTGAAGATATAGTATATGATTTGTAAGAATCCTTGTATTTTATCAACTATTGCAAATAACAGTAAGGATAAACTGATATGTCACATTGTAACTTTTCCAAGTCATTCAGTTTGAAGAGCAATCCTTACCTTCAGTAAACTATCTCAACAGACAGTTTATCAAATATTGTCATCTTTTTCTGTTCATTTTAGCATAACAAAGAAAATACTTGGTAGAAATTATATTTCTATTATTATTTACACATGGTTAATTGTAAAAAAAAACAACTGAATGTGACTTTATATAACTAATGTTGGGCACAAATATGCAAATGTATAATCTTTCTTGCCTGGCTAATTATCTTAGGAATAGTTTGTGATAATCCAAATTCAATAATCTTCAAATGTTATTAAGTACCTACTATTTGTTCAGCACTATTAAGTACTTTGTCATTTAAAAATGAAATATTTACTGTGATCCTCAACGACTTTCTAAGTTTAGGTCAAAGCCCAATAATTCCCTGTATTTTGCCAAATAGATGATGAAATGAGGTTTATGTTATATGCTCCATAATTAACTAGATAATGCCAATAATGGGCTTGTTTAAAATTTATTGAGGCTGCTAGCTTAAAGTAGTCTTCAAATATTACCATGAACATAAAGAATATTATAGAGACCAAATGTGCTTTAATGTGTTTCTCTGAAAGACAAAAGCAAAAACAGTTTTCTTATTTTGCATTAAAGTTTCTGGCTTTAAGTATGCATTGTGAACGATTAATGAGTAGAAACAATTTTTTAAAAAGAATTTTGCCAACAAACTACAATTCTAAACATTTTTAATAACCAAAGCTAAACAGATTCACTAGCTGTGTAATATTCAAAAAATGCTTTCTACCTTCTGCTCAGCTGAAAAGCTCAGGTTGAATGACTTAAGAACTTAGGCAAAATGTGTTCCACATTTCAATAAACTTGGTGGCTTTATGCCTTGCTCTTTGCTTATGGGCCAGCAATAAAATGTGCTGCTTCCTTTCCTTCTTAGAAACAGAGCCTCATTCTAAACAGATCTCAGGAAAATTATATGGGTATTGTTAAAAAGAGAAATTGCTGAAGACTTAAGCCTGAATTATAGATTTTTTTTTTGAGATTTTTGAATGTGTTAGATTATTTTTCTCAAGAGATGGTATAGTATTAGCAGTGTCTATTCTAATCACATTGTAGGTGAAAATATATTTTACTTGCCACTGACATTCCAAAAACTTATAAAATGTTTCCAAATACTTTCAAGGGCTCTGAATATAGTTTTCATTACTTTGGAAAGTCATGCCCATTTTATGTGTTTTTTTTTCCCCAAAAAATATCAGACACAGTTTGGCAAAATGGTTTGAATGTAAAACAAAAGATGTGATTAAGAAACATATTTAAATCAAATAAGAACGTTTGTTGTTAGTTTTCATAATGTTCAGAGAGAAAATGGGATCCTGCATGTTAGGGAGCTTGAAACGTTTAAACATACATATTTTTAGAATAATTAGATATCTAAGTTGTTTACCCAAACAAAACATGATATGTGATACACGAATAAAATCACTGTCCAGTTGATTTGATACCAAAATCATTATGAAAGTGCAATTGTAATCTTCATCTTTACTATATTAAGTATATTATTCAATTTTTTTTTTTTTTTTTTTTTTTTTTTTTTTTTGAGACGGAGTCTCGCTCTGTCGCCCAGGCTGGAGAGCAGTGGCGCGATCTCAGCTCACTGCAAGCTCTGCCTCCCGGATTATTCAATTTTATTTAATATATGCATTTACTCTCCAAGTTAAACCTGCCAGCCCAAGGAGGTTATAGATGCTCTAATCACACTTATATAACCATATGTTGCTTTTGGCCTCCTTATTTTTGTCTCATTCAATGACAAGACTCTAAGTCTTATTATAATATAAATTTTAAATGATTCTATTTTGTTTTACATTTACCTCTTGCTATTTTATTTCAATTATTTCTTACAATTCATTTAGAATTGTTTTTCACCAAGTTGGAGTGTAAAATATAACTTTTTATTTAAAAATATTTGAAAGGGAATTTTCACCCAACATTATTTTAAACATAATAGATTAGAGCAAATTTTGGAGTAAGTAATTTAATGTCTTTTTACTAATTCCTAACCTTGCTTTATCTACTCAATCTGAATGTTATTTAACAGCTCTTCCAGAGATGGTAGGAGGGATGAAGGGGTGGGGGATGTGCCTGGTGGTTGTCAAGGAAATGGGACAGCCAAGGAAAGACACTATTGCCTTAGTGGTTCTTTGTTTTGTCTCACTTGCATATTTTCTTTTGTATTTGTGAAGCAGAAATTAGCAAAAACAAGCTACTTAAGCAAAAATGATTTTGTCTATTTTTTAGCAGTAACAGGTATTCCCCCACTCATGGACATGTTTTAGTCAAAATTACCGGGATATTTCTCAAGATAAAATAAAATTAAAAACGTATTATATTCTTAGAAATCTAAAGGGAACATTATTATTTTTATTTGACATGGAAATAAAATAAAATTACTATTACAATTAGGGTGTGTTGTAATTGGTGTCTTATAATTTAACCTGTGGTCCCTTAATTATAGTACTATTTCTTTTCAACTACCACATTTTGCCAGCTTGTCTACATTTAAATTCTCTTTTTTACAAAATAGAAACTGTGGATTTTTTCTCTTATGTAATTATTCAGGATGGTTTACAAAAAATTCAGCAGTCATTTGAATGTTTTCCTCCCTTAAGCAAAATCTCCTTGTGTTCATGTTGACCAGATATTGTCACTTTTCCAAGCTTATTTACTTCAGTTCCTGAGAAAATATATATTTTTAATAAACCCAGCATCACAGGTTTGAACTGTACATAGCCACGTCTCTTCCTAGAATCAATACTGCCTCCTGAATCCCAATTATACCCCTTACTATCAGAAAATTTCACGTTGATATGTTGTTCCTGGACCCACTGAGCTTTGGTGATAGAGCTAGATACTGAACACGAATGTTATAGCCCATGTCTGCTTGCAAACCTAATAGCAACACCTCTGTACAGTTGGAGGGCAGTTTGTGTTATCTCCAAATGTTAGAGCAATGATCCAATACATGGGCTGCATGCTACAGTGGAAAAAGCAGTGCTTTGCAGTCATACTATTCTAATCGTGAAGCTCAGAACTTCTGATGACAAATATTTCTTAATCCCAAACATGGAAATAGTAAAGATGTGGTAAAGTAGAATTGAACTTCACTTAAATAAGACCACCAGAAAATCACTCTATAACTATACCTAAACCCTTAGAATATTTTAGATCTTGGAACCCAAATAAGTTCAATTTGAAACGAAGGTCTACATAGGGAAATAAAACATGCTTCACTGAGAGAGCAGCCTTGTTTGTAAACAAAAATTATCCTTCCTTGATCTTAAGAGCAGAGAGAAGGAGTAAAGCAATCCTGGTAATGATCAACAGGGCACCGTGCTAAGAGTGTGAAGCCTGTAATTCGTCATCTACGTTTTCTTCCAAGGCTGCCATCAATCTCTATCAGGCCCTAACTTCTCTAAGACTCCCCCACCAGCGTGGGAGAAATAATCCCTGTTATGCTTGAAGAAATGGGTTACAAAGTGCATTTGTTAACATTGAGCAGGGTTCCCTGACCAAAAAAGCACTAGTCACCCCAGAGACCTCGTCTGAACATGAGAAAATTGAGTAAGGCTGCTAAAAGCTTATGACATGACTACAGATACAGGTAATTTGAGCTTCTTTGTTTCTGTCTTCTGAACGGATATTGTTGACCATCACTTTTTTTTTTTTATCTCTCGTCATTTACTCTTCTCAATTTTTCCTAGTTAAAACGTATTTTTCATTTTTGCCTTTTTCCTTTTTTTTTTTTTTTTTTTTTAAGACAGAATCTTGCCCTAGTTGCCCAGCCTGGAGTGCAATGGCATGATCTCGGCTCACTGAAAGTTCTGCCTCTCGGATTCAAGCGATTCTCCTGCCTCAGCCTCCATGGTAGTTGGGATTTCAGCAGGCACCCGCCATCACGCCCCGTTAACTTTTTTTTTTTTTTTTTTTTTTTGTATTTTTAATACAGACAGGGTTTTGTCATGTTGGCCAGGCTGGTCTCGAATTCCTGACCTCAGATGATACACCCGCTTCGGCCTCCCAAAGTGTAAAACAGATTTTTCTTATTACCATCTTTCTCATATCACGTTATCTTGTATCGCTACCTCATTTACTTCTTCCTACTCAAGCACCGCTTAGAACTTCTTTTTTTTTTTTTTTTTTTTTTTTTTTTTTTTGAGACGGAGTCTCGCTCTGTCGCCCAGGCTGGAGTGCAGTGGCGCGATCTCGGCTCACTGCAAGCTCCGCCTTCCGGGTTCACGCCATTCTCCTGCCTCAGCCTCCCGAGTAGCTGGGACTACAGGCGCCCACAACCGCGCCCGGCTAATTTTTTGTATTTTTAGTAGAGACGGGGTTTCACAGTGGTCTCGATCTCCTGACCTTGTGATCCGCCCGCCTCGGCCTCCCAAAGTGCTGGGATTACAGGCGTGAGCCACCGCGCCCGGCCAGAACTTCTTATCCACCCCTCTACATATTTCGTTAATGTCGAAGTCTAGTTTTGCAGAAATCATAAAACAATTTAAACAGGTTTGTCTTCAATTATTCTTTAAAGTATGTGATATTATTTCTTTTCTCCTCCTCTGAGACATTTTGAGTTTGTTGTTTCTCATATTTTGGAAACGCTTTGACCCCCTGCCATCTCTATCTTCCCCTTCTTAAGAACTTTAAGTTTCTATTACTTTTCTAGAACTAGTTCAGTTTACTGCCCTGTCTTTTTTTGGATTGGGTGAAAGACTGTTTTTTGTCAAAAACATTTCAAGAGCGAAATACCTACTTGGTAGTTTATTTTTCATGTTTTAAATTCTGGTAAACATTTTTGAAGTATGGCATATATACAACAATGTCCATAAATCATAAGTGTTCAGGTGGATGAAATTTACAATGTGAACACGCCATATATCCACCATCCAGATAGCCATCTTGAACTTCCTTAGCACACCAGATATCTCCTTCATGACTCTGGTCAGTCATTAACTCCTCAATGTGACCACTATTGTGTATCTTTCTGGAGATTAAATTTTCCCATTTTTGAACTTGATGCAAATAAATTTGTATGACACATTTTGTACCAGGCCAAAGAATGGGATGTAATATTTTCAATGAGTATAGCTGAATGATCTCTAATGATAATAATAATTTTAATAATTTCTTTACTCTGCCTCTACTTCAACATTCCATGTGTATCAATATTTTATTTTCTTTTAAGCCGTCTTAAAGGACTTTTGCAATGTCTTTTTTGTGAAAATATAAATTGGTGCAATCATTTTGGAAGGCTCTTTGATGCTATCTTCTTATATTACAACTATATGTATATCCTAAGGCCCAGAAATTCTACTGCAGGGATTATACTCACCAAAAAGAATAGTATGTGCACAAAAGACATGCACAATGAACGTTGGAATGTTCATTGAAGCATTATTTTTCTATCCTTGCACCAATAACAAAGTAACTTAAATACTGGCATTTTAATAAGTATGGATATTAGGTAGGGTACGTTCTCTAACTTTCATTTTTCTTTTTTGTTGGAGTGGTCCCTGAATCTTTATATAAATTTCAATCATCTTGCACAGTTCCTCAAAAAAAATACGGAGTTTTCTTTAAAATTACCATTGTGTTGAAATTATAAATCAATTTGTGAGTGTTTATATCTTTACAGAATTAAGTTTACCAATCTAGAACATGGTATTTACCTCCATCTAGTTAATATTTTTTTCAATAATTCCTTCTAATTTTTTGTATAAAAGACTTTTCCATGTGAGCTAGTTTTAGTCCTAGAAATTTCATGTTTTTTATATCATTAAATATTGTACCATTTAAAAATATCACTTCTAATAGCTTCATACTAGTATGTATAAACATACTAATTTTTGGATATTGAACTTTTATTCAACGGCCTTATTAAATTCTCTTTCAAATTTAAAAGTTTAACTACAGTTGTTTTGGATTTATTAAGTACACAATTCTAATGTCTACAATAAGAGTATTATTTTCTTCTTTGCAACCATTACAACTTTGATTTCTTCTTGCCTCGTTGTACTTATTAGTACTTTTGGTAAAATAATCAATAAAGGAGTATTTAAAAAATAGACACAAAAAATAGAGGAAATTATCTTCACTCCAAATTTGTTAATTTTTAAACATCATGAATGGATATGTATTTTCTCAAGGGAATTGTCTACATCCATTGGCATGCTTATATTATTTTCCCTGAATTTTTAAAAATATGATTAATTGAACTTATTGATTTCTCTAACATTAACCAAACCCACCTAAATAGAAATACACTCAAATGTCCCATGCCATACTATCCTTTTTGTATATCATTATACAGGCTGATATATTTAGTGTTTTTCATTTATTTTTATGACAGATTATCCTATAACTTTCCTTTTTATAATTTCCATTTCTAGATTTGCTACTAAAGAAATGCTAGCATCAGCACAGAGATGGCAAGTGTCTCTACTTTTTCTGCTCTATGGTGCTTAAATTTGTCACTGTTTCTTCCTTAAATGTTTGGATTAATTCAGTTATGAAACAATCTAGTCCTGGATATTTACTATGGAGCTGATTTCTAATTACAGATTCAATTTCTCTAAAAATATATATCACTGTGGAGATTTTCTAATTATTGTTTCCTTTTTGGTATGTTTTTGTTTGTAGGTACTTGTCCAATTTACTGAAGTTTTCAAATGTATTGTCATAAAATTTTGTCATCCCATTAACATTTTTTTAGATCTGTAGGACTTTTAGTGATGTCTTATGTTTTATCCCTGTTATAGGTAATGTGTATCTTCATTATATTTTCCTAGTCAGTTCTGTTAGTGGTGCACTGATTTTTTCAATCCTTTCAGAAAACCATCTTTTGGTCTGGTTGAGTACCGTACAGTTGTTTCCTGTTTCTTTTTATTTATTTTCTTAATTTTTTATTTCTTCTTTCTCTTTTTTCTGTTTCATTTTCTTTTTTTCTAATTTTTCATATGGATATGGGTAGCATTGATTTTCAGTCCTGTTTTTCACTAATATGTGTGCTAAAAGTACAAATGACCCTCAGAGAACAGCTTTATCTGCATGCCAAAATTTGTGATATGTTATGTTTTATTGTGATTTATTCTTGAACTTACAAGTTATTTACAACTACATTGCTTAATTTCTAACCACTTGGGAGTGTTCTAGTTAGATTTTTCTTATTGATTCCTGGCTTAGTCCCAGTGTGTTTGGAGAACATACACTGCTATTTCCATCTTTTGAAATATATTGAACTTGATTTAGCAACCCCCCCCCAAAAAAAAGTACATTTATTCCCAGAAAATGCATCAGGGCACTTGAAAAGAATTGTATTGGCAGATCTTGAAAACACAATTAACAAAACTTGATCTAATTTCAATATTCTCACTAAGTATTTTGTCTGCTTCTTTTATCAGTTTTTGATAGATATCTTAAGTCTCCCTATCTGAATATACATTTATCTATTTCTCCTTTAGTTTTTTCTTTTTCTTTCTGCTTATACATTTTGAAGTTATGTTGTTCAGCTATTTTGTGACGTTAGGTGTATACGCTTTAGAACTATTACCGTTGTCTTGTGGACTGATCTTTTTATCATTATGAAACATCTCTTTATTATTAGAGATGCTTTGTGTTTTTTCAAAAATCAATGAAACTGTCTAACTCTTCTTCATGTTAAGTTTTAATGGCTTTGGCAGAGATTCACAGACTGCCTGGTAACTCCCAACACTTATGTCACCCTCAAAGTGTTCTCAGAGTCCTTTCCTACTGACAAAGATTCCGTTGCACTTTTCCAGACCTGCCCGTTGTTAGGACATGCGGATAGGATCCTGGCAGTAAAACATTTTGTATTAAAAATGTCAGCTCTTGCTTTATTTTTTCTCCCTGTTTTCCTTTTATATGCCACCATTTATTTTTGAAACAGAAAAAAAAAGTTAAAATCTACAAGTAATTTTTGTTCAGCCCACAGTTCTGTGGTGATATGGCAACATATATATCATATGTATAAACATATTAATGTTTTTACATTAATTGTGTATAAACATATTAATGTTTTTACATTAATTGTGTATAAACATATTAATGTTTTTACATTAATTGTGTATAAACATAATGTTTTTACATTAATTGTGTATAAACATAATGTTTATACATTAATTGTGTTTAAACATAATTAATGTGCTGCTTTTATTTCTCTCTGATGCCCAAGAATCTATAACTGTGAGGATTTCTTATTCATTTGTGACTCGCCATGGCCAAAAAAAACGTAGTTCTAACGTTCTTTAATCTTAGGTGGTGTTTGAGTAGGCCTTCAACCAATCATTGTCACTTTCCTGTAGCAGTGGCAGGTGCTTTGACAATAATTTTCTTTATATAATGGCAAAGACTTAGGAAAAGACTGTAAGATCCAAACTATAAAATTTTCTTGTGAAATGGGAGAACAGATAAAGGTAAGTTTCATCCAAACGTGTTTAACACTTTAAAGCAAAATAGTTCAGCTATTTTGTGAAGTGTTTGAATTGGTGTGTAGCCAGAAAGGAGAATTCCAGGCAAAATCAGGACAATTTACAAAACCCTCACCCTAAATATGGCATCCTGCTGTTTAATTGTAACTTAGTTGTAGGAAGTGCTAGAATCTTTCATCTATGTTGTTGTCCAATTCTGTCTTTACTCTTCTTGCTTTTAATGCTTTTCTTTACCCCATCAACTATGCACTGAAGGCTACTCAATCCCATTTTTACTCCTTCATTGCAAACTTTAGAAGTTATATTCAACTGACTCTAAACATTATTGCATTAATCATAAGAATCTCAACCTGAAGATGTCCTTAACAGAACTTATCTATATTGATAAACCCAACGTTTCTTCCACGTAACTGAAGCTCCCTTACTCCATCTAGATAATCCTTAATTACTCACACTAGCAATTTACAATGATTTTTTAATTACTATTTGAGATGAATATTCCTATCTCAGAAGTAGCTACTGACTCAGATTCTTCTATGCCTTTTATTTCAGGCTCAACGTCTTCTCAGGCTACAGTAACTGCTTTTGGCTTGGTTACCCTGCTGTCTCACTTTCTCTTGTTTCTCTTGTCTATTGCCACAACAAAGCAGAGTAACCTTCCTAAATGAACAAATTCATGTTGCTTTTTTGCTTTAAGTCACCCTCTGACTCTTGACTTGCCTAAACATAGTTTAAAATCCTTCCTACGGGCACATCCTTCCTAATCGGTTTCCTTCTTTGAATTCTAGCCCTGTTACTGAGCTCTCATCACCACTCATACCTATCTTTTTGCAACTATCTATATACCTGTCTCCTTTACTAAGGAGGAAATGCTCAAAGAGCAGAGCCCATGTCCTCTTCAGTTTTGTATCCCTTGCATTTAGCACAACCCTGGCACAAGGCAGGCCTTGTTGATGGAAAGCATGATGTGTGAGAAAAGAGGTCAATTTTTATTTAAGGGACTCTTACTAAATTGTATTTGCTAGTGTTAACCCAAATCACAGCTTTGTTTGCATTACATGGTGGTCCATGAACAAAAAAAAAGAAAACACACACACACACACACACAAACATGATGATCTCTTTCAAATTTGAACGATTTATATTCTGTGGAAAAATTTAAATAATCTAAAACGGTGATTATGGGTGATAGTGAAAAGAACATTGGCTGAGGATTCTGGAGATCCTAGTTCTTTCTAGTCTTATGACCTTAAGGCGAGTGACCTAATCCCTCAGAAACTTATTTTCTTCCCTGTCTTATTTCTAAGATCTTTTCAATTCGAAGTTTCTGTGGACTTAGAATGATGTTGCTATCACCTGTTTATTCAATCCATTAGATTTTGCTTAACTTTGGCTTCTTCCCTTTCCTGGCCCCATCCCGTTGTACTTTTGTCACCTTCAACTCTGTTATCACAAACATGAGAGCATCTCTTATTTTAGGTTGCCCCCTCTTTTTCACACTAATTATATCATGTTTAATGTCCATAATTTCTACATAGAAACTTCTATGTGAAACGATACATCCTTGCGCTGTCTATGCAGCTATTTATGTTGATTTTGATGAAAACTATGCATGAACAATCATGTTTCTAACTTGAATGTCAGAGCTGTATCACCTGCAGGTGCAATGTTTGTTAGCTCATTTATCTTCCATAACAGTACATTAAGTCACTATACAAGATTAAGTTTCCTATACCTATCCTAAATGATGAACAGCATGACCGATCAGGGTTCTAGTGCACCAAATTTAAAATACAGCTGGTTATCTGGGGTGAATATTTTTCAATATACAATATCAATACAAAACTAAATCATTAACTTGAAAATGAAAGTGATGTCTTGATAAATCAAAGTAATTGCTTAAGATCTTATCCAACCTGAACAGGCTTTAATACAAAAAACAGACTCTCTGACTGACCCTGGAGTGAGAACAGGAACACGACCAGTGATGACAACACTTGACATGGCCAGCATCTGAGGTTCCCATCGTAATATGTAGTGTCCTATTCAGTTCAGCAAATTCCACAGGATTTTGCACCCCATTGACTGTGCTAATGACAAGATCTGATGTCTGTCAGCAGATGGGGAAGTCACAGCCACATTGTGAGCATATGCTGGACTCTTCTGGTTTTTGTAAAGTATATTAGCTGGTTTGCTTCAGTGATCACTTTACAGTCTGACCCACACTGAGTTTGGAAAGGATAAAGCAGCTAAACCTTTCCCCTATACGTCAATGAATTTTCATTGATTCTTGGTTGATACAGTTCTTCTTCTTATAGAAAGACCCTTGAAGATTACCAAGCTTTAACCTTTAGTTTCATAGACAAAGAAGTTAAAGGTTGATGAAGTTAAGTAATTTGCTCAAGGTTAAATATCAAATTAGACAGCAAGTCAAGTGCATGAATTCAGCTTCTCCTAATTTGTAGTCCAGGACTTTCTCCACTCTTCCATGCCCATTTTCTAATTAAGGCTAGAGTGATATTTAACTTATAAGTATTAAAGTATAAAGTAATCCATAAGTATTAAGCTATCACCCCAAACAAATTTTATTCTTTTATACCACTGAGTGGATACCTGACCCAAAAAGGAACATTTCTCTGAAGAATATATGTCCCTTCAATATGCACTGGAAAAAGATGTGGGTCTACCTGCTAATACTTAGGGATTTTTTACAAGAAAAGTGTTGGCTTCCATTTGACCCAAAATTCAACAAATAACCAGTATAGAAGTGGTTATCAATTTTAGCTGTGTATCAGAATCACCAAGATTTATGTGATTATGTATTGATTTGTTTAGAAAATTGGCTTAATTCTTCTATTGCTTTCATACATGAGAAACCAATTTATAACAGTGATTTTGAAGAAGAGCTATGACAAAATTAGGAAAGAAAGGAAGAATTGATTTTGAATGTATGGTGATCAAGGCTATAATATTTCTAGAGATAACTACTGGTAACAAATTTGATATCTGAAACATTAAGTTACTTTACTGGCTTAGTGGACATCAGTGAACTGCCTGCACATTGGTATTTTAGATACCAGCTGCACAGAAATATTTGGTAGCCTACAAGAATTGCCTAATTTTTCATTTAATGTGTGCAAACTAAGAAACTTTAAAAAAATTCTATTGGCAGCTGTACAATCTGTTCGCATTTCCTTGCACCAATGTCTCTTTCATTCACATCTATTATACGCTGCTTTGTTGAATGTAGTTTCACGTTGAAACATGATACAATCATATAACAAGACAGAGTGACTGTATATGTAACAAGTATTTGATGAAAGCATTTGTTATTGTCTATGGGACATATTTTATAACCCATTTTAGTTAACTGTTTCAGTGGCATTTAACCACTACAGCCAAAAGACCCTTCCTTATGTATATCTTTCTATATATTGTTTTTGTTCTTCAATATTTATTTTAATGTTTCATTGATACTTTTAACTTAAAATTCTTAACTTTGCTTAACACATAGAGCAGTTTTGAGAATTTCTCTTTGTAAAAAAAAAAGAATTTTCTAAAGTAAATAGTCAATGATAGGCTAATTATTTTTCTGTATTTATATAATTTGAGTACCCAAACTGATGCCATTCAATGAAAAAGAGGACCCTGAGATTGTTAGGAAACTTTGTATTGGTAGATTTTCAGATAATAAGCTGGTCATGATCATAAAGAAGTGGTATCTAGACTGAGAATGCTGGAATTCAACCTCTGGATCAACTAGCAAGCAAGATATTTCATTTATATCATTTAACCATCTCTGTTTCTCCATTTCCTCATCCATAAAATAATAAAATTAACCTCAGAGGGCTGAATTAAATTCCGTGACATTCAAAGTCCTTCAACTGATACAAACTTTCAGCTATTTTGTTTTACCTGTATTTCATAATATTTGGAAATGTGTTTCAAAATGTTTTAAAGTCCAACAGACATAATCTTATGAACAACTTTAAAAGCTGATGGAAGGAAAAGGGGTCTCTGGTTTTGTTGCACTTGCCCTCTTAGAGACTGCAAATTAAACAGAAAGACTTATTCGCTAAAGAAAAAGAAAAATAATAATAAAACAATTATCACCACAAACCCAGACTGTATTATTCTCTCAACTTTGAAAAGAAAATGCTACAGAGATGATAACTTACTTCATGCCATAGAAAGATGAAAATAAGACAACCACCGCCCTTATCCATGTTCTGTCCTACTTAGAGCTTCTTGTAAAATAAGCACAAACTGGGGCATGAAGAAGGATTCCATGGAAAGAATATCTTCAAAGACTGAATTTTTCATGAAAGTTATAGTTCGCTACTTTCAGTAAAATGTCAAGAATGATACAATCCATATGTGGATTAAAGTGACCTCACAGAAATCTTTGAAATGTTAGATGCTGTTTTGGAAAACTGTTACCTTGGTTTCCACAATCCTTTTCTAATGTCCTCTGCTTACTCAAGCAGCTAGGATTCTTGATAATAAGTTTATCTTCCATTCCTGAAGTGAAATTCGATTTCTACTTCAAAATGTTTTCTCACTTTGTACATATTTTCTATCAATAAGCTTGCACTTAAAGTGACACTGTATCACTTACTTATCCAAAAATTTTGTGTAAGTTCAATTTAAACCAGACCCAGCATCTCACTTACCTTGGTCATTAAACTCCAATACACTGCTGATGCTCTATTACGTGATGATTTGGAAGCATTTCTACCCTATGGTTTAAAAATTAATGCTCGCAGAATGAATATATATGTTTAGATCTTATGTGGGATAAATAACTGCTTATACTTAGAGCTCATTCCATCTTCTTTTATTCCCATTTTCAAATAATTTTACTTAGTTTCATTTCACAATCACATCTAGTTCAGTTACATTTTAAAAAATCTAAATAAGTGGAAAAAGCATGACAAGGTTTAAATTTAATAAATCTAAATTCTTTCTTTTTCTTTTTCTTTTTTTAAATTATACTTTAAGTTCTGGGATACATGCGCAGAACATGCAGGTTTGTTACATAGGTATACACAAGCCATGGTGGTTTGCTGCACCCATCAACCCATCATCTACATTACATATTTCTCCTAATGCTATCCCTCCCTCCCATAGCCCCCGACATCTGATAGGCCCCAGTGTGTGAAGTTCCCTTTCCTGCGTCCATGTGTTCTTATCGTTCAACTCCCACTTATGAGTGAGAACATGCAGTATTTGGTTTTCTGTTCCTGTGTTAGTTTCCTGAGAATGATGGTTCCCAGCTTCATCCATGTCCCTGCAAAGGACATTAACTCATCCTTTTTAATGGCTGCATAGTATTCCGTTGTGTATATGTGCCACATTTTCTTTATCCCGTCTATCATGGATGGACATTTGGATTGGTTCCAAGTCTTTGCTATTGTGAATAGTGCTGCAATAAACATATGTGTGCATGTGTCTTTATAGTAGAATGATTTATAATCCTTTGGGTATATAACCAGTAATGGGATTGCTGGGTCAAAAGGTTATTTCTAGTTCTAGATCCTTGAGGAATTGTCATACTGTCTTCCACATGGTTAAACTAATTTACACTCCAACTGACAGTGTAAAAGCGTTCCTATTTCTCTACACCCTCTCCAGCATCTGTTGTTTCCTGACTTTTTAATGATTGCCATTCTAACTGGCATGAGATGGTATCTCACTGTGGTTTTGATTTCCTTTTCTCTAATGACCAGGGATGATGAGCTTTTACTCATATGTTTGTTGGCCACATAAATGTCTTCTTTTGAGATGTGTCTGTTCATATCCTTCGCCCACTTTTTGATGGGTTTTTTTTCATGTAAATTTGTTTAAGTTCTTTGTAGAGTCTGGATATTAGCCCCTTGTCAGATGGACAGATTGCAAAATTTTTCTCCCATTCTGTAGGTTGCCTCTTCACTCTGATGATAGTTTCTTTTGCTGTGCAGAAGCTCTTTAATGTAATTAGATCCCATTTGTCAATTTTGGCTTTTGTTGCCATTGCTTTAGGTTTATTAGTCATGAAGTCTTTGTCCATGCCTATGTTCAGAATGGTATTGCCTAGATTTTCTTCTAGGGCTTTTATGGTTTTAGGTTTTACGTTCAAGTCTTTAATCCATCCTGAGTTAATTTTTACATAAGGTGTAAGGAAGGGGTTCAGTTTCAGTTTTCTGCATATTGCTAGCCAGTTTTTCCGACACCAGTTATTAAATAGGGAATATTTTTCCCGTTGCTTTTGTCAGGTTTGTCCAAGATCAGATGGTTGTAGATGTGTGGTATTATTTCTGAGGTCTCTGTTCTGTTTCGTTGGTCTGTATCTCTGTTTTTGTGCCAGTACCAAGCTGTTTTGGTTTCTGTAGCCTTGTAGTGTAGTTTGAAGTCAGGTAGCATTATTCCTCCAGCTTTGTTCTTTTTGCTTAGGATTTTCTTGGCTGTATGGGCTCTTTTTTGGTTCCATATGAAATTTAAAGTAGTTTTCTCTAATTCTGTGAAGAAAGTCAATAGTACCTTGAAGTGGATAGCGTTGAATCTATAAATTACTTTGGGCCCTATAGCCATTTTCATGATATTAATTCTTCCTATCTATGAGCATGGAATGATTTTCATTTGTTTGTGTCCTCTCTGGTTTCCTTGAGCAGTGGTTTGTAGTTCTCCTTGAAGAGGTCTTTCACATCCTTTGTAGACTGTATTCTTAGGTATTTTCTTCTCTTTATAACAATTGCAAATGGAAGCTCACTCATGATTCAGCTCTCTGATTGACTATTGTTGGGGTATAGGAATGCTTGTGATTTTTCCATATTGATTTTGTATCCTGAGACTGCTGAAGTTGCTTATCAGCTTAAGATTTTGGGCTGAGATTATGGGTTTTTATAAATATACAATCATGTCATCTGCAAACAGACAATTTGACTTCCTGTCTTCCTATTTGAATACCCTTTCTTTCTTTCTTTTGCTTGATTGCCCTTTCCAGAACTTCCAATATTAAGTTGAATAGGAGTGGTGAAAGAGGACATACTTGTCTTGTGATGGTTTTAACAGGGAACACTTCCAGCGTTTGCCCATTCAGTTTGATGCTGGCTGTGGGTTTGTCATAAATAGCTCTTATTATTTTGAGATGCATTCCAAAATAGAGTTTTTGCATGAAGTGGTGTTGAATTTTATTGGGAATTTTCACATTGATGTTCAGCAGGGATATTGGCCTGAAATTTTCTTTTTTTGTTATGTCTCTGCCAAGTTTTGGTATCAGGATGATGCTGGCCTCATAAAATGAGTTCGAGAGGAGTCCCTCTTTTTCTGTTGCTTGGGGTAGTTTTGGAAGGAATGGTTCCAGCTCCTCTTTGTACCTCTGGTAGAATTTGGCTGTGAATCTGTCTGATCCTAGGCTTTTTTTGGTTGGTAGGCTATTGATTACTGCCTCAATTTCAGAACTTGTTATTGGTCTATTCAGGAATTCAGCTTCTTTCTGGTTTAGTATTGGGAGGGTATATGCATCCAGGAATTTATCAATTTCTTCTAGATTTTCTAGTTTATTTGTGTAGAAGTGTTTATAGTATTATTTGATTGTGGTTTGGATTTCTCTGGGATTACCTTTCTAATAAAATATTTTATAATGTAGATTTATGAATTGTTGATGTTTCTTGATATTTTACACTGAGGAAAACTAGCTTTGGCCATGTTGATGAAACATACAATAATCATGAAGAGTTCACTGCACTGCTGAAAAAGAGGACAATGGATTTCCTATTGTTTTGTTTCCTACTTGCTTTGGTTCTAATTTTGCAGTCAAAAGTCTCTTTTAGGTTTACTCTGTCACGTTGAATATGATGGGATAATTCAGAAAAGAGTAAATTCACGTAAAATGATAGAATATTTTGGTTTGATAATGTATTCATAATGTAAAAATAGTGTTATTGCCAATGTATAGGCTAATATTACCACAACAAAGTTTCTTTAAATATTGTCAAGAATACGATCACATAGCATTCTTAAAACATCAAACAAGTATGTTTTTCTGAATCAAAATAATTTTAAATTAATTATGACGTTTAATTCTTTCTGTGATTTTACAACAGGTCTGTGTGTTCTTTCTCAAAGCAACACTGCATTTTACTTTTCATGTATAAAATTGAGAGTTGGGGCTGGGTGACATCTGAGGTTTCTTTCAGGTCTAAAGTAGTATGATTCCAGAGTGGTTCTATGTACTAGAAAGGAATTCCCATATTTAGTTCTATATTTTCATTTCAAGGATGAGGAAATGCGTTAAAATGGTTCACTAATTGCATACACCTGAGTTTACTGAAGATCTTCCCTTTTAAGAAATACATTTCCATTCAGCTTTTTGAATATATGCAATTATTCTACTCAATGAATTCATTAGAAAGTCAATCATTGCATGAGTCTTTATGACACTGTGATTATTATCTCCAAGCCAAAACTTCAACCCGAAGGTTGAAGGAACTCACAGCACTGAGTACCAGGTAGAGTGAAGTTTATAGATTTGATTACACATAATCCTTAACCTCAAGGAGTTTAATGTCCACCATGAGATGATAGAATTTAATACACCTTTCAAAAAGTTTTCATCAAAAATTACAGGCTTCAGCATTTTGAATGACTGTATCATTCAGTATTAGGCTCACATCTATTGTTAGGATTCTTCTTTAAAAAATTCTTTGTTTTCATGCTCTGGTCTCTGGGCAACACGGTCACCTTGCTAATCAGCCTATACTTCTAAGACTTCCAACAGTGAAAACTGAATTGCTTCTTTCCTCCTCAGAGATTTGCAATCCCATTTGTTTTTAAGCTTTTTGGAAGATGAAAAAAATATCTTGGCTTTACATAACAGCTATGCCTTGTGGAAGTTTTGGAAATTTTAAACTGCAGTCAAGATCCCCACTCACAGGTGAAACATTATCTGGTCATCTTCTCATTAGTACTGACAGTTTTGGCTGGGGTTGAAGTTAAGAAAAATGCTGGAATGAGCCTGGAAATAGTCATATGTTCCTCATCCATCACCTCATTAATCACAAAGTTAACATTGTTTCTAAAACAATGCTGCTTTATTGTAAGGTAATCCTCATTTATAGTTAAAGCTAGCTACTAAACAATATTCAAGAATACAGATTCTCCTCTATGCCCTGCCAAGTGTGGTTGAGAGATGCCAATCATGACATTATTTATTGATAATTAAAGTAGAAAGAAATATCCTAGGTAATGATCTCATTTTTATAGTTACAGAGAATGGAATATGCTTATAGGAGGTTCCATGTAGAGTCATAATTATTATGTTGGATTTTTCTTTTTACTATTTTCATTATACCTCATGGTCAGATATACAATGAAGTCAGAAAACATTAAATTTAAAGTTGTATACTTCAGAGTATTACCTCTGTCCACCAATGGTCAAGGTATTTAATAGCTCACCTCCAGCTTGCAGTTGTGAGATCATACCAGTGTGGGATATCAATACAAAGCATGATAGAGGAAATGGAAAAATGATAATGATGACAATTGAGTACAATTCTGATTTATGTGCATGCTGTTCCAAAGGCATAAATAAACCACTTAGGGAAATTTGTCCATTTTAATGTACATCACTAAATGCAGAGAGCAAATGTATCAGCATGAATACTTAATTTTTACTCAGAGGCATATGGCTGGCCCAGAAACATCTGGCTATGCTTTTAAAAACTATACAACTTAGGTCTAAAATGATGGATATATTTATTATTCTGAAAGAATATATACATACTTACATTAGAGAAAATGAAATGTGTTAGGCATTTACTCCCCAATAATAAGAGTACATTTGAAATAACTATTTATATTTATTGGTATTCTAACAAAGAATGGTGAAATTTATCTCTCCTGAAACTATAGTCTTTCAAACTCTTTCAAAGTAATAAAAATTAGTGTATATGTTGAGAATTAAAAAATAGATAATAAGAACAGTGAAAAAAAACAGCAAAGTATTAAAGTGAGACAAGATTGCTTAACGTTTAATTTCAGCATTGTAAGGGTTTGATGGAAGAAGATCCACTTAGATCACATGAGTCTATAATGGACATTTTCTGTATTTAATATATCTGAAAATTGAGGTTTAATCTGTAAAAAGTCAATTTATTAAGATTCTAATTATGAATACTTAGAGTTGAAAAATTTTAGAAACAATGTGACTTTATTATTGCTTACTACTTAAAAATTTATAAGCCTATGAAACAGAAAAAAAGACAAAGATGAAAAAAGAAGCCATAAATCTACAACACGACTATTTAGACCACTAATGTTGTATTTACCTCACTTTCTTCAGATTTCTTGTTGTTTATTCCTAAAACTGTTCCATCTAGTTTTTGTTTCCAGCAGTATAGCAGAAATTCTTCCTACAATGGTTAAATATAATCTCCTAATGATTAAATGTCATAGCATATTTCCAGACATTATTTTATTTCTTTACTTCAACTCTTAACACGCTATGCTGTCTTTCTTGAGTATCCATCTGCCTTCCATTTTTTGACATCTCCTAATTCTTCTACATGTTGACTACCCTTTCTCAGTCATTCACCTATTCCACATTTTTTGCCTTAAAAAGTGGAGTGGGAAAACTTTAAAAAGTTGTTTTTATTGGGTTTTTGCTATTTGGTTATTTTACCTATAAGTATTCCCAAATAATATCCCAAATAATATCATCCATTATTTTGTTTTTCCTCATATTTTGGGCCTAAGTATAATTGAGACACGACAATCATCAGAATCTCCATCTTCACCTGCTCTCTCTATCCTGAGATCTAATCATATTTCCAACCATAGCGTCTCTTCCTGGATATCTCCTAGTCCCTTCAAAATTAACTTGTGTTAAGATGGAAACTTCTTCCTTCCTGGCTCTCCTTATGTATTCTCTATCTCCTTTAATATCATCACCATCTCATAACCATAGTCTTCCAAAAGAACATTAACTTTTTTTTTCTAATTCTGTCACATTGAGACAATCACAAAATTCTGTCAATTTACTGCTAAGATTTTCTTGAATACCCTCATCTCTTTTGATTTCTACTGTTCTATTTCAAATGACCTCTTGCCTTGAGGCATGAGGAAAACAGTTGGCCAGCCAAGGTTGCTTATCCAGTAACTGTCTCAGCAGGTGGCTGAGCCCATGTGTGTCTCTGACTCCTTGTTATTTAGTCAGATAATCAATGGTATAGTACATACATTTATTTTGTTGTAGTCGGTTTAGTTATTGCTGTTTTGTCTTTACATATGCTTTAACTTAATATAAACATGTCTTAGATATTAAAAGAAAATTTTAACTAACTTTCCTGAGCTGTAATACATTAAGACAATGTGACATCAGTTTATTATTTTATGAACGATCCATGTTCCTAAATTTTGACAATGTAAGAAAAAAAAAGGTAGTCCTGTTACTGCCAAGAGCAGTCTGCAAGAGGACAGAGCAGTTTTAAAGCACAAGTGAGATTGGTCTAGATTGCTATAATTTTTAATTGTGGTAACTTATCGAAACAAACCAAATTATTATAGACTCACTGTGTAACATGCAACAAAAACAACCCATACATTCCCACTTTAAAAATCTTACTTCCTAAATATGTTCTGAGTTTAAATGTCTGCAAGTTGGGAAGAAAAAGAAAGCAGAAATCAACCTGTAATTTAAATAGAATTCTTAATTTACTATGTTTTAATTGTGATATTTTTATTAATATAAAAGTAGATATTGGATAAAACCAACAAGAGCAGCATTTTAATGAAATTTATCTCACAGTTTACAGTATTAGAACAAAATTTGAATCATAAAATCATCCATCTCTACCTGGTTTACCTCAATCCACAAACCTGCACAAGCTTCAGACATTTGATAAGCAAGTCAAACATAACCTCTTGTAGATAAAACTTCCTGTAAATAAACACACACATATATTATTTCTATAACATTTATGTACATTTTATGTTCATATATGTAATATGTGAATATGTATCTCTATACGTTGAAGATAATCTGAATTTATATCTCTAAGGCATGTTCTTATCAAATATACAACAAAATGATATATTTATGATTTGTGTGTATAGGCATATACACATATGAATCATTTAAATGCATATGTATAATTATTACATGCTTACAACATGTACAGATATGTGTTGTACATATAATTACACAATTGATACGACTATGCATTTTCTCTACAGTGAAATTATTAGATAACATAGACAATTCCAAATGTAAATGAGGTTGCTTTGAATATTCATAAAGAATAATTATTGAATCATACAGAAAATATTTATTGGTATAGTAATCTTGGTACCAGTGTGTGGTACTGTCATCATCCAGGACAAAAGTAAAAACAAAAGCAATTCTCAGTTAGTGTTGCCACTTGTAAGAATGTTACAATGGATGTAACAGCTGCAACAGTATTTTTGCCATCACCATTTTGGATTAGCACCTAAGCCAGCGTTTAAGTTCAGTATCTTCTTGAGGAGGTATCCCCAGAAGTATACAAAAATTTAATGAATTGCCCACCTTGCTCAGTTAAGAAGTGGGAGGAGAGCTGTTGTGAGCAGATTTGTTAGAAAATCTTTTTAAGTTTGGTAAAGGAAGAGTTACAAATGAGAAACAGACTATTAGGTCTGCTGAGGTCAAAGGGAAAGTTGAGTTTGTTTGGGAGGGTGGCAGGGAGGGTATGAGGAGCCAGGGGTGAAACAGCATTTTAGAGCCATACTGTATTGAAAGAAGGCCATTTTCCTAAAACCAGGTCACATGAAGTCACTCTTCTAAAGGATTTAAATATCTTCATCTTCAATTATATTTCCTTAAAATTATAGAATTATGAATAAGACTTAGTGACTTCAAATGTAGATTTATTTAACAAATCCCATAACTGCCCGAGAAATAATATTCCAAAAATACAGATACATGTTATTTAATATGGTGCAAATACGCTGTGTAAAATTCTGGATTTTCTATTTGTCTGGAAGAACCATTATAGAAGCAGTGTTGGGGTGTAAATATTTTCAGGAATCCTGCTATTATTAAATTTTCATGCACCTTTGTGAAGTTTTAGTCCTTTTGTGTGTATTTAAAATGCTTTTGATTTTGTTTTGTGGAAAGGAAAAACATTACAATGTCTTCAGTTGAAAAAAGGTTAATTAGGAAACACCCGTTATCAAAACTAGTGAAGATAATGTAACTAATTATATTGTCAGAACAAATATTATAACTGCCATTCTGGCCTTCCTTTCACATGAATTAAATCTGATGGGTTTGGCTAAATTTGCCTCCAACACTAGAAACCTCTTGCTCTCAGGCCTTTAATGTTCCCTAAATATATGCCTTGGCTACTCAATATGTTCCACATGTCCTCATGAAATTGGGGAAGCCATAGTAAATTCAACACATCTATTAGGCATGGAAGAATACAACATTTCATTGTTGTCTGGATTGCGTTTTCCATATAAAATCCCCCGAGACTATTACACTGAATAGGATTTACATTCTTCCACTCTTTGTTATATATTTTTAAATTTAGCAGTATTATAGAACTATATTATCCATAATTTAGGATATTATTGCAACAGTACTTAAAATCATCAGGTTCACTCTACTAAATACCGTTTTATTTTTCTAATTTGTCCTTACCTTACTAAATCATTACTAATCATCATCCATTACTAATCATTGTTTTCCTTTCCATTTTCCTGGTAACCTTACCTACAATTATTTACATATTAGAAGACAGACAGTACAATTAACATAAAGTATGGAATCTGGACTCATAATTTTGCTTGAACCAACTATATCCTTTATTTATCCAATGCTGACACAGTACTTAAAATGAGAGTATTTAAAACTCCTTGAAATGCTTTGCAAATAATGTATTTAACTCCTTAGCAATACTATGATTTATATACAATCTAGTCCTCTTAACAGATGAAGAGATTGCGTCCAGAGAATTCAGTGTCATGCAGCATAAACAGATGAGCAGATATTCAAACCTAGGTAGTTTAGCCCTAAAACCTGCATTCTTGAATTATTATATGCTGCATCTCCATTTATAAAACCCTAGGCAAGTTCCTTAATCTTTCTCAGCCTTTCTTCATCTATAACATGAGAAGTTAATGATACCTAATTTAGGAAATTGTGAAAATTAGATGTGTTAATAGCAGTAAAGTGCTTAAAGTGATATGTTGCATATAACATTAACTACATTTATATCGTTAAATTAATGCTTGTCTTCTCCACTAGACCAAAAAAAAAAAAAAAATGCTTACGAGCAGCAAGGGTGCATAACATTCAGATTACCGGGAATTGAATCCTGGCCCCACTAATTACTTTGTGTTTTGAACAATTTACTTCATTTCTCTGTGCTCCATTTATACACTTGTACATCAGAATAAAGATAGAGCTGTTATGTATATTAAAGGATATGCACCCAGTAAATATTAACTATTATCACTGCCATCACTATTATCATCACCATTGTACCAGCAACAATTAGTTCAGTGGCTAGAGTAGGCTTGAGAAAAATAAAACATGAGAGCCCTAAGGAACAAGATTTTGGTCCTTTGTATTCACTTTTGTACCCCCAACTTATAAAGAAGTATTGCTAACATATTAGGTGTTTCAGTACAAATGAACAATTAGATGAATAAAAAAATAAATTTTAGTATTTTTATTCCATTTGCATTCTTGAAATTTTATCTGACTACTGATTTAGGGGGGTATTTTTATAGTAATCTGGAGTAGTTTAAAAAAGACTGAACTATTAATTTTGTATTATGCTTTTCCTCATTGACGGGTAGGAACGGGTTATCAAGTAAATACAGATAAACAATTATTGGAAGCATAAATTGGCTCTTAAAAATATAAGACTTAGGTGTGGTGCTCATGCCTGTAATCTCAGTATTTGGGGAGACTGAGGAGAGATGATTGCTTGAGCCCAGGAGTTTTGGACCAGCCTGAGCAGTATAGGGAAACCCTGTCTCTAATATATATATAAAATTAGCCAGACGTGGTAGCACGTGCCTGTGGTCCAAGTTACTCAGAAGCTGAGGCAGGAGAATTGCTTGAGCCCCAGATGTCAACTCTGCAGTGAGCCAGTATCATGCCACTGTTCTCCAGCCTGGGCAAAAGCGCAGTATCTTGTCTCAAAAAAATTCACAACTTTGAGACTTTTATTCTGTTTTCCAAGCCATCTTCTCTCATATATATATGTATATACACACACATACACACACACACACATACACACACACACACATATATACACACACACATATATACACACACATATATATACACACACACATATCTTGTGTGTGTATATATATATACACACACAGGCACACACACACTCTAATTTGGGAAGATTTCTATATTTACTCTGATTTATAATTCAAGGAAAGTGTGTTTCTGGGAAGCAGTGCTGAGAAGAGAGGGAGTGGCATGGGTTGGTCTTGGCAAGCCCACATTTGGTGAGTTTGGCTCACAACAGCTAATCCTTAGCTTGTCGAATGTAGGGGCATAAACAGGCTACTCAAAAACAAAACAAAACACACAGAGTAAAGACTTTTAGCTTTTTCTGAGGTCCTCTTACTACTACAATAATTTTCTCCAGTGAAAGATGGTGCTTCCTAAGCTACTTTCTCATTTACAGAAAAATGATACATGGGAACATGGACTTAGTGATGTGTCGAGCAGTCATTGACTTCTGGTCTGTGCTTGTAAGTTGCAGTGAATACAGAGCATTGCTTCTTGCCAAAATTGCCTCATCTTATGTTATTAATCACAAGTTATCAAGTTATTCTTTCCTATTCAAGAGTTATTTTCCTGGGGATTAAGAAGTTCCATAATTGCTTTTTTGGCCTTATCCTAAAAGTATTTATTCTTTTCTAGTCATACTTGGTGACTCTTTTTAGGAAGAAAGCCTGTGCTCACAATTACAACATAATGTGCAATGTTTATAACTACTGTCTTGTCTACAAGCAATGTTATGACATTATAGTCTCGAATAACCTCTAACCTCACCTCAGATTTTTCTAGGCCCATTTCACTGAATGTTTTCATATTAGAAGTCATTCCTCTTAGATTAATCACCTAACATTTTTTGAAACTAATGTGGCCAGTATCTTCATGGGTTGTGGGGGAAGTGTAATAATAGAGAAACTACCAGAGGAATTAAGTAATTCATGAACATTGGTATGACTTATTTGTTTAAAAAGTGATTTTATGAGGATTTTTTATTAATTCAAGATATACCATGTCACATGCAGCATACTGGAGATTAATTTGCCTAAAAGCACAAGTTCAAGTCTATGTTTTAAGCTGTAAGTTATTTTTAATATTTAAAAGAGTGTCAGCAGCCAAGCATCTAGTTTATTTATGGCAAAAGACCAACTAGCTCTAGCTAAGATACATGTTTTTATGGAGAGATGAGCTAAAAGGCTTTGGTAACCTCCCTGTCCCACTCCAGTTCAGCCACAGTACTGCACAAACAAGAACTCTAATGGGTGTGCATTTATTTCTGTTTTAATTAAGGAGTGTGTGGACAAGAGTTTCTCTAAGTGATCAGGACCGTGCTTATCTTCTTCAAGCAAGCTAGTGAAAGACTAAGAAATCTCCGTGGCTATTACTAGAGAATATTATTGAAAGAGATTGGTCAATAGCTTTCTTATTATTCAATATGCCAAGTTATGCTCAAAATTTCAGTCAGCCCTATTGAAACACTCTGAGAGTGATTTCTCAGTCTTGCAGCATTGGGTTTTATCCAGACTTAGAACTAAAAATAATCAAGCACAACTTTGAAACGTTTATTCCGTTTTCCAAGCCATAATTGTTTGAAATGGTCATAGCAGTACTACAACCAAACATTCAAACTGTAATTTTTTCATTGCTTGTAATAGTTCTGTATACTTCAGACAGAAAGAAAAGTCTCAACTCAAATTTTGCTATTGTTATATCTCTTTCCAAATGATTATTGCATTGTCCAATTTCACACCTCTAGATAGACGCATTGGCTCAAGCAGTACATTGAAAACAATACCTGGATGTACTTCTTGAGGAAAGGGACCCTATGTAATTTATTTTTCTTGGATCTCCAGTGTATTCAAGAATTACTTGTTAATTCTTTGTGTGAAAGTACATACAATTAATTTACAATTGTAGAATCTTAAGGACACCTCAATTTATTATTTTATTTATCTGTGTGTGTACATGCATATGTGTGTGTTGCCAATTTGGGTGAGTGTATAAGAGAGGTTCTGGAGAAATCTCTGACCTTTTCCTTCTTCCAGCAATTGTGA
Organism: Macaca nemestrina; assembly: GCF_043159975.1. Taxonomy (NCBI): domain Eukaryota; kingdom Metazoa; phylum Chordata; class Mammalia; order Primates; family Cercopithecidae; genus Macaca; species Macaca nemestrina. The sequence continues at coordinate 86,235,676 of NC_092128.1, read as the reverse complement.
CATGAATACAGTTCAGCTTCTTGTGCCCTAGTATGAAAATGAAAGAAGTAAGGATCAAGTAAAATGTTTTCACTGCTTCCAGTACGATTCTTTATTGTGGTCCATGTCCATTGCCTCTACTTATGACAAACAAGAACAACAACAGAAAAGCCTCTGTTTGCAATCTGGCCTCTTATAAATTCTTTCTGCATATTTTAAACAAGTACTTGTAGAGTGATGAATCATTACATCCTTAATAAGCATATCAAAATTTTACTCAGTGATTCGGAAGAAAGGACAATAGAATGTACTTATTTCTATATCTTATTCCAGTTATCTATTCTTGGTAATCTTACACCCCAGATGTTTCCGTCTAGCTGACTTCATTCACCTTTTACAGTGAAATTCTGGGCAAAGGGTCCTTCCTGGGAAATCTGAACAACCTGACATTGTGTAGCTTATGCCTGCTGATTTCTCCTGCCCTCCAGGAAATTTGACTCAATGAGTTTTAGAAGATGCTTTCAGGGCAGAAATGAGTGATTCTACTTTGTTCACTGATTTGTTTTTCTTTCTTTCCCTATTTTGCATGGATTAATTTATGAATCAACATTACTCTATTTGTTATATTGATTGGATATATAAAGTTTTCATATAGGGCATTTTAGCCAATCACATGATAGAGCTTAATTTTTCTTGCATAGGTGAAAAAGTTTTATGAATACAAATTTGTAACTTTTTGTTATGAGTGAACCAGAAATGTAGATAGATTTAGGGCAGATATAGATCTAAAGCTCCTACATGTCTTGAAATCTGCATGACTATAATTTAGCCATGCCTATTAACTTTTATTTTTGGAGTTCATTAGTCAAGGCTTATAGTTTATTTCTTTGTGTATTTTAGTACTTAATCAGATATTTTAAATGGTAGAACTTTTCCAATGGTGTGTAGGACAGGAAAAAAAAAGTCTCTGACAATAGTAGAACTGATTTTCCAGCAAAATAATAAATTTGATGATTTATATCAATCAAATAATTAAATAAAAACTTTTATTAGATTTCTCTAAGATTGAACTTTCTATCTCTGCAGCAAGTAAATTAGAAGATAATAATTTCACCTTACAAAAATTTTATGTCATTCTCAACTGACAGTTCTTGTGCTCAAATAGTATGTAATGCATACTTTAGGGTACTGGGGAATAAGTACAGTGAAATTAGCTTTCTGATATTCTCTGAAACTTGTCTTCTATGTTTATGTAGGTGATAAAATAGACCTACGGTATCCTGCATGTTTTGTGTCTTGTTTTCATTTTAGAATTTTTTTTTTTTTACCTTTTCCAAGTAGGATTCTTCTGGGTCCTACTTAATATCCTTCAACCTTAAGTTTGTGCACTTGTGGTCATTTGAAGAAGTATTATGAATTATTTGGACCATTTGTGGTACATAAATAAGGAAAAGGTCTTATTTCATTTATTTTAATGCTTGTAATACTTTTCTATCATGACATTGAATCTGTGGTCCTTTTGCCAAATATAACCACAAAACAGTATTATTATTTTCCTAGGAGCCCTGGGAATTTGCACTATATTTCTTCAAGTAAATACATGTGTAAATATGTAGCTTTTCAGCCCCCCAAAGACTCTGCTTTTTCTTTCTTGGCAAGGGAAACGAATTCTGAAATCCTGAATCATTTACTCAGTGTGCTTTCCTTCTGATCTCCCAGAGGTCTGATCAACAAATACCAAAAGACATGCTCATTCTAGAAAGACCAGCCGATCGGGTCTCTCTGTAGGAAGATTTGATAAATAGTAACGAGAACCCCTACTGCTCAGACATTGACAAGGGAGAGCTCAAATAAAATAAGTCCTTCATGACCATCCTAATTTTTAAGTAGGTCACCTTGTCCTATAGTTTTTCACTAAAGTTCTTTATTCCTGACCTTAAGTATAATACATGATGATTAATACTATCTAGAGATGCTAACAATGAAGTTGTAATATTGAGAAGAAATATTAAGGATGCTGTTTCTCTATAGCCTTTATTTATCATGGGTCTTTTTAAAAAAAAATAGAGAAGGGGTATCAAGTTTTTTTACATATAGAAGATTAAATATGGAATATTTATGATTATCTTTATATATAAAATTCTAAATAAATATTAGGCCAATCTCAAAAGCATACAGCATTATAATAATGAGGCAGTTGACTGGGTGGCCGGTATTTTTAACTACTTTGAAGCAATAATTTTATGTTTCATGACTCAGGTTTCAGCTGGAGATATCTCCTTATCTAGGGATCTTATAAAACATCCATACCTTTTGAACAATAGTGGGCCCTAATACAGCAGGAAATACATCTGTCTTCTTCAGCAATAACTAGGTCACAGAGTAGACCCACAACAAATGCCTGTAGCATTAATTACTATAACATAATTCATACTAATACATAATTCTTGATTATGACTCAGGGAAGGAATCATATAACTATCATAATTTATCATTATTTCATTAATAATAATAAATTATTTCAGTGTTATCAAGAACTCAGATTACTTTCCAATTTAAAAGTTACTGATTGCTTCTTTTTATCTCATATTTTATCGGGTGTACTTCATTCACCTTATTTTTCTTCCATCCTTCTCTGATCAGTTTGCTACAAAAGTTGCTGATGGTATATATTTGGTATATTTTTCGCTAATGCCTTATTTTAAAATCATGTCAATGTGAGTTGAAATTTGTATTTCTAAATTAGCATAAAACCTAGGTCAATATTTAATTTCTTACATCTCATTAATATCTTATTACAATTAAAATTTTTGACACAGTATGCAAGAGTCACATTTATTTCTGAAAAGCAAGTATACCTGAACACAATCTAATTTAAATAAGATAAATTATTTTTCATAATAATGATGAGTATATTCTGTTCACTTCTGAGACTTTTTATAAAGAAAACATAGCCTTAAAATATATGGTTACAGATATTAAGTATATGAAAAATTTAAAAGTGTGAACTTCCATCTAAGGTCTGATACAAAAATTTCATTAAGAAAAATAAATGTGAGGTGGGTGGATGACTTGAGGTCAGGAGTTTGAGACCAGCCTGGCCAACATGGCGAAACCCCGTCTCTACTAAAAATACAACAAATTAGCCTTTAATCCTAGCTACTCAGGAGGCTGAGGCAGGAGAATTGCTTGAATCTGGGGAGCAGAGGTTGCTGTGAGCAGAAATCCTGCCACTGCACTCCGGCCTGGAGGACAGAGCAAGAATCCTTCTCAAAAAAAGAAAAAAAAAAGTGAAATTGGGTAAATAGCTGCTTTGAAACTTTGTACGTCTTTTCTGTCCCCAGGGATGCAAAGTACCTAGGTAAACTTGCTATACACATAGTAAGTGCTCAACAGGTACTTGTTTTTACATAAATAAATATTTAATCAGTAAATGAATTATTAATGAACGGTCTTTCTTAATAAACATCAATTGCAGTACAATCTAAAATGAAATAATAATCATCTCTTATAAAACATGCTATCTTATAGAACTCAGTGTAATTAATGAGACGACCTCTATCTTAAACAATAATTTTTAGTTTGTCTGCTCACATAGCTTGAAATATAGGTATCTCATTCTTTTTACCCTTATTTTTATCTTTTAATTTAAACTGAGTCAAATACAATCCATGCATTTTTAAAAACATAACTGTTTTAGAACCATTATAAAATCTAAGAGCAAAAATTATTAAATTCATGGTTTGGGTGGTGTGATGTTTTTTAATGACTGACAACCATACACACACACACACACACACACACACACACACTTAAAGATCAAACCAAAATTTTACCAATCCCTTAAATTTGGAAAATAATTATTTTGAGATTCAGAAAAGTTCATTCCAGGACCTTTGATGATATCTATGCCTCCCTGGGGAGAGAGCAGGAAATGAGAGCATTCGGAACATAACCACCCTTCCCTCCCTCTCAGCATCCTGAGGCCTTGCAAAAGGGCTGTCTGCCATCTGAGAACTCTCTGGAACTCCTGCCCAGAAGCACCTTTTCTCACTGCATCACTTACGCTGTTTTTGCATAAAGGAACCCTTTAAAACTAACTGTATTGATTTATTCATTACAAAGCAAAAAGCAAACAGTTTTCACTCAGAACAACTCATTGGGTGATTTTATTTGAATTGGCTTAACTAAATCAATCAAATTGAAGAAACCCGTGTGTGTGTCTGCATAGACACAGCTTGAACTACTAAAGTGCTAGAACTGAAGTTTCAAAAAGAAAAAAAAACAAAAAACAAAACACTTCTTAAATATTTGTGATATAGTTTAAAATAGGACATTTATATGTGGGCAGTATTGTAGATTGTCAAATATATTTATAGGGGTTCTATATGCATTAAATTGAACTATTTGAAATTGCTCATATTCCTCTTCTGACCTGTAAAAAAGGTAATTTTGTATGATTCAATCTGATATATCATGGAAAATAGCTCCCTAATGTCAGCTGAAGTTTTGGAAAGCTAATTATAAGAAGGAAGACATCTTGCAATGGTGGTAGAGGGGAGTGCCCTCTCTGGATTTGAAACAGAAGTCCAGGGTTCCTGACATGGCCCTGCAATTTTGTGGTTGTGTTGTCTTAAGCAATTCACTAATTCCTTTTGATGCTCAGTTTTCTCTTAGATAAAGCAGAGCTATTAATAATACCCTCAACCGTTGTTGCAAGGATTAAAGGTGGTGATGTATGTGAAAGTACTTTGCAAACCACAGAGAGCCATAAAAATCCAAGATAATGTGCAGACTTCTGTTTAATACTGTCTAGCAAAAGTGAGATGAATAATGAGAAAAGCAAGAAAACTTCTCTCTTGTATAATAACTGATTCCTATCATAAAATGAAAACAAGTAAAATACTATATTTGTTGCTTTATAAGACAGACATCCCATGTGCATTTTTAAGCTATGATATCTGCCAATAAAATTCCCAGGCTAGGCCATTCCTTTCCTATGAAAGCAAGTCACACCACTCCCAAGCTCCATGCAAACTGTCAGTGCCATCTAAAAATACTCCCGCACATTATGAATTAATGTTTCCCACTTTGAAATTTCAATATTGTTTTTATATACTCTCTCAGAACTTTCCTCCAAACACGATTTTATTAATGCCCATTTTTGCTACAAGACAAAAATCTTTGCAAATATTTGTTCTGGTTTTTCTTTGGAACTGTGAGAGGAGACTCCTGGCTGTTGAAGGAGGGACAGGATGTCTTTTTTGGGCTGTAGTTGTATTTGGCTTGATCCGCTGAAGCAGAGACGGTGCTCTTAGGTGCCAATATTTGGTTAAGAGCTAACAGCAGAAAAAATAGCTACTTTGGTAAATCAAGTGATGCTTTCTTGTAGGCAAGTGAGAGAATAAGCAGTCCTACAAATTAAATAATCCATTTTTTGCTTCCTAGTTATGAATAGTTTTTATGCAAATTTACCCCATTTTATTTCATCATATAATTTATAATTGGAATGTCAATTTTAAGCATCACTAGCAGGTTAGATATTCAACACACGTGTCTGAACCAAAGAGTAAAGGGTGGAAAGGATGTGATTTATGAATAAACTATAGAACTTGGTTAAAGTAGATCTCATGGTTAGGTGTAAGGTATTCTTCAGATTTGCATCTTCTAAATAAAATTTAGCTTTCATGCCGGATGGTAGTAGTCTAAATATTATTACCACTTGTTTCAGTCGTAAACCCTTAAAAAAGAATGTATGTATTTTAAAGAATGAATTGTAGGATCTTATTTTCGACAAACTTATTAATCAAATTGGAGGCAAGTATTATTATTTACCATGGCAAGCCAATTTGCTGTAGCCATCCTGTAATACATTTAAAAGAAGCCATCATAATTGCAATAAACGATAATTACACATGGTGCCTGGGCAAAATGTACTCGAGTAAAATTTTGAATTCACAGTAGGGTTTCTAAGAATGTATTGCACAGAACAAATTTACTGGATGTTGTTATGAAGTTTGCAGAAAAATTGTCAAATTGTCAATCAAGTTTAGGAAATCCAAGATTAAACAAAGTTAATTATGTTTCTTTACTGCAGGATAGTTTTGAATCATTGTTATTGTAATGAATGTCATGGATTTCTAAAAGGGAAATATGCATTTATCAAAGTTATCTGAACACTGAATTACAGTAGACTTTTAGAAAAATACTGATTTTGAAGCATAGAATGCAAAAGGAATCAGTATTTCATGTTCTGTGTTGGAAAATTAATAGGTTCGAAATAAAAATCCAAACCTTCATTTGAACATGAAAGTTCATTGTTTAAAAAGCAACTGAATACTGAATATTACACTGTTAAATATTATGAAAGGATAACCTCATATATTATTATCCTAGTTTACAATAGAAAAACATGGATACTGGCTTCCAATAAATATGGCTGATTGACCATGTGCTTTCATTTCTGCTTTGTCCGAAGCCTCTTGAAAATTGTAGTAATAAGATAGACAAAAAGAGGCATTAACCCCCCAACAATATTGAGCAATAAATGGAAGGTACTGCAACAAAACTTTGAAAGCTGGAAGTTGACAGACAAGAATTAAACTAGTTAGCTAAATCAAGAAAGTTGAACCAAAATAATAGGGCATAGAGCCAAGGTGAAAGATTAATTGCACCACAGAACTCGCGAAAATTTCAAGAATTAGAAACCACATGTGCATCTGAAAGAGGTGTACAGATCACGTAGAAAACTAAAGGACCAGTTGAAATTCTGTATAAGAAGTAGTGATCCCCAGATCCTCAGCATAGCTGAGCAAACTATTTCCTTACTCGGGAGAAGAATGAAATATCGCTCTCTGATATCCATGAACTAGAAGATCCCCTGATCTTGTGGATAGCAGGTAGAGCTGAGGGCAAGAGAACGAACCTGAACATCGGAAAACTTAATAAATCTGTCCTCACTCGTCTCAAGAATCCCTGAAAAATTCTAATCATCTTCAAGCCAACAATAGGAAGACTTCTTCCTGATGTGTAGAGACTCAAAGTAATTGAAAAAGGTAAAAGTCAGTATAAAAACCAAATGACAGTAACAACAAAAGAAATAGGAGAAACAGAGACAATATAAGGAACATAAAAATAGTTTTGAAATTACATTATACTAGCATCTTAGAGTAGCACTGTATTTATAAAACTGGAGGATGTTACATCTAATAAAAATACAGAGAACCAAAGTGAAGTTTTAGAAATTAAATATATGAAGACAGAAATAAAATTCTCCAAACAAGGGTTGGAAGATAAGCTTGAGAAATCTTCCATAAGATATAATTTTTAAATGGAAATAACGTAGACATAGATAAGAAAACTAGAGAATTAGTGCAGGAGGTCTGAAGCATAGCCAACATATTTTTCTCCAAAAAACAAGAATAGAGAAAAATGGAAGGAAGAATGTAATCAAAAAATGCATTAAGAAAATTTCTGAGACCTCAGGGAAGGCAGTTTTCAAATTTAGCATGCCCCGAGTAAGTAAACACAAACACAAATAAAAATCTCAATGTAAATGCTTCATTGTGAAAATTTAGAATATTGGGAATAAAAACATAAACTAACAACTTCCAGAGAGGTGAACAAAATCAGGTCAACTATTCAAAGGAGGTGGAATCAAAATGGCGTGAGATTTCTCAGCAGCAGCTGAATTCTAGGAGCGTCTCTATCAATGCCTTCAAAATTCGGAAGGAAAATCATTCCCAACCTGAAATCATATACTTAAATAAACTATCAATCAAACGTGTGAACAGAGTAAAAATATTTTCAGATATCTCTAGTTTCATACTTTCCCTTCTGGGGACTAGTGGAAATATTTAGCAAGACAAGGAGGAATAAGTAGAGGAGAATAAAGAGGCATCTTGTAAACAGGAAAACCATCAGGAGAGAGATTAAAGAAACCTCCAATTGATGGTGGGAGGAAATCCTACTAGAAAAAAATACGAAGTCGTCAGTTTAGGAAGCTGGTGACCCAAAGTCACCATAAATGATGTCCAAAAATAAATATGTAACTTTCATAGATTGTGGATATGTTTGAATGTATTAATAGGTTAATATTTCTGCAGCAGAATTTGGGAATAAACTAATGATAGATTGTAGAGAAAAAAACAAACCAACATAAACCAAATGTGGAAGAAGAAAACATCATAACATGCTGCATAGCTCAGCAGCGCATAACATTTTCATAGTCACACAAATGTACACATCGGATACTTATTTACCAAAAATAATGAGTGTATAACTCTACTGAGAGGACATGAAAAAAGTGTATGTGGGTGTGGGTGTGGGTGTATGTGTGTGAGAGAGAGAGAGAGAGAAAATGCAAACATTAAAGAGTAAATCTTCATCTACTGTAGCACAGGTCATGAATAGTTAATGTATAAAATATTTTTAAAAGTACTAATGGAAGAATGCCATTTAACAACATGGAGGTAAATACCAAAGGCAGCAGCTAAAACGGTTCAAAGTGGTTGCATCTGGTAAGTGGGAATCAGAGGTAGGGAAGGGTGGGTCAAGGTTTGCTATTTTCGTTTATATGCCCTACGGATAACTGTTAAAACTGCAATATGTATTACTGTGATACACATGTAAAATATTTAAGCCATGAATATGGCAATATAAGAATCAAAGCTTTTGAAACGATGGTAATCATGTATGTAATTAATGAAAACTAAAAGGAGAACATTATGGGACCGTTAAAAATGTTTGAGGATAATATAGAAAATGTTTTTTATATATTTCATATAATCTTTAATTACACACACATACACACATACACTAAGATCGGAAGGCTACACACTAAGATGTTAACAATTATGATCTTATATAGGTCAATTTTTTTTTAGGAAAAAGTCTTTGAAAATATGTGTATTTAAGTTTTATGTAATGGTGTTTTGTTATACATAGTTAACTGATTACTACAGTCAAACTAATTAACATATCTATCTCTTTACGTAGTTGCCACTTGTGTGTTTCTGTGTGTGTGTGTGTGTGTGGTGAGAACACTTAAGATCTATTCTGGTAGGAAATTTCAAGCACATTCAAGCACATTTCAAGCAAAAGCAAGCAAATTTCAAGTATACCATACATTATACAATAATGTTATTATTGTATAATAATATTTTACAATAATGTACAATAATATTATTAACTATCTTCCCCACACTTGTGGGGACCTCTAGAACTTAAGACCTCTAGAACTTAAGTTAGAGTGTGTTTTTATCCCTTTCTTTCAACTTTTCAAATTCTCTACAATGAGCATATATTTACTTTTCTAGAGAAAAATAATATTTATGTGTACATAGTATATGGCTGAGGATAAGGTAGCATTCCACATGTGTCATTAAGTTCTCTCAAACTTCTCTCTAGTGATATATATATATATATAATATATATAAAAATATATATTTTATGTATATACTTTAAAAATATATATTATGTTTATAATATATAATTATATGTTTATATATTACATAATAGGTATTATATAGTAAAATATTATATATAATAAAATATAAATATATATTGCATATGTAAAAAATAATCCCTGAGACTCAGAGTGGCTACTTTGTGGAAGGTCTTTCAGCACCTTAGGTAGTGGAGCTGGGATGAGAAGCCATGTCTGTGTCCTCCAAACCTGTTGGCAGACCCTTCCATTGACCCTGCTTGCCACAAATATCCTGTACTGACCTGCTCAGCTCCACAAGCTGAAGCTCTAAGCCTGCAAGAGTGCTCATTGTTCTCCAGATGTTTTTCACCTTCTAGGTTTTTCTGACTCTCGTATTTTCCTTTGCCTGAAATAAGTTTTTTTTACCGGGAGAAATTCTTCAAGACCTGGTCTGAATTTATCTGCTCTGTGAAACCATCTCTAGCTCTGTGTTGGAATGAATTGCTTTTTCTTCTTCCCTCTTTCTATATCTCAACTGTTTGTTAAGGCAGCACTTTTTGCAGCCTGACTTGTATGGTGTTCTGTTACACTCTGTCTGCTTTCTCCACTACACTGCCAAGTTGTTTCAAAGGCAAGAGGCAATCATCTATTGGTCCACATTACTCAGAATAGACTTGGTTTTAGTTTTTCCTTTTGCTTTAGTTAAGTGAAAAGACATATTAAAGACCACGTATAAAAGCTTCCTTTTTCCCCTTTCTTTACTCTCCTTCCCAGAAGTTTTTATTTTAATTTATTGAGATATAATTAACACACCATAACATTTGCCTTCTTACACTGTGCCGTTCAGTGACTTTTGGCATATTCACAGGTTGTGCCACCATCTCTACTTTCTAATTCCAGAACATTTTCATCCCTCCAAGGAAACCTGGTGCCCATTAGAAATGAATTCCCATTTCCCCTCCCTCCCTCACCCTTGGCAGCCACTAATCTACTTTCTGTCTTTGTGGAGTTCCCTATTTTGAACATTTCATATAAATGAAATCATTCAAGATAAGGCCTTTTGTATCTGGCCACTTTCACTTAGCATAACATTTCCAAGTTCATTCACAGTGCGGCATGTATCACCTCATTCCCTTTATGGCTTGCTAATATTCCACTGTACAAACATACCACAATTTATTTATCCATTTATCATGGACATTTGGGTTGTTTCCACTTTTTGGCTACTCTAAATAAGGCTGTGAAGTGCATCTGTGTGCAAGATGTGTGTGAACGTGTACTTTAAATTTTCTTGAATATATACCTAAAAACAGAATTTCAGAATCATATGGGAACTGTTTTACTTATTGAAGAACTGTGAAACTGTTTTCCAAAGCAGCTGCACCATTTTACATACACACCAGCAATGTATCAGTATTCTAACTTCTCCATATCCTCACTAACATTTAATAGTGTTCATCTTTTTTATTATAGCCATCTTATAGATGCTAAGTGGTATATAATTGTGGTTTCGATTTGCATTTTCCTAATAACTAATGACATTATGCATTTTTATGTGCTTACTGAACATCTGTATATCTTCTTTGGATAAATTTCTATTGAAATACATTGCCCATTTAAAAATCAGACTGTGTGTTTTTCTATTTTCAGTTGTAAGAGTTCTTTATATATTCCAAATACTAGGCCTTTATCAGGTATTTTATTTGTAAACATTTCTTCCATTCTGTGGATGGTCTTTTCCATTTTTTGATAGTATTATTTAATATACAAAAATTTTTAAAATTCCATGAAGTGTAATATATCTATATATTCTTTCTCTTTGCTTGGGCTTCTGGTATCGTATCCAAGAGACCATTGCCTAATCCAATGTCATGAACATATACATTTATATTTTCCTTTAAGAGTTATATAGTTTTATCTCTTGTTAAAGCAATCTAAATATGGCCTGAGAAGGACTCTGTACTTGTATATTTGAGTCCTTGTAGGTGAACTGCAACCTAGCTCAATAGACAGACAAGATCGAAAACCTAACTTAGGAGTATGCACCTCTAACAATAGCTGTGTTTTGGCCAATCCCAACAGCTGTCGTTCAACCATTCATACACTGCTGGGTGTTCAAACCGTGTTCAAATAAGTAAGGCAAATGCCAACCTGTAACAACTCAGCTGTTCTGTACCTTCCTTCCCATTTCTGTTTGCCAGTTACCATTTTTTGTCTATCAATCTTCTTCCGCTGTGTTGGAGTCTCTGTGAATCAGCTGTGATTCTGGGGACTTCCCAATTTGTGAATCATTCTTAACTCAATTAAACTCCTTTAAATTTAATTCTGACGAAGTTTTTCTTTTATCACTCTTAGGTCTTTGACCTATTTTGAGTTACATTTTGTGTAGGATAAGCAGTGTTTTACAAATAGAGGGGTCACAGAAATCACTTATTAATTCTGATAGAAAGGAGACCTGAGGGAATTTGTCTGCTCGTCCACCATGTAAGAAGAGAGTGAACAAACCCCCACCTAGACCCTGAATCTGCTGGTGCCTTCATCTTAGAATTCCCAGCCTCAAGAGCTGTGAGCAATACATTTCCATTGGTTAAAACTTTTCCAGTTTAAAGTATTTTGTTATAGCAGTCAAATAGTCTGAGACACTCTCTATTAACTAGTGTTTATAATTACCCAGAATTCATCACCAATTGTATAAAGATTGGAATCATTTTACTTTCTTAAAATGTAGGCAAAAATTATAAACATCTTCTTTGAGTCTTAGATTTTCCATTACACTGAAAATAATTTTATATCACATCAGGTTTCATTTCCACTGACAAATATGTATCTATATAGCTCTCTCTATAAAATCGCTTGCTTCCCTTAATGAAAGGGCTACAGAAACCCAGCTAAAATTCTAGATGAAAGAGATGAAAGGATGGAATGTAAATGTCTTCTGCTACTTTTTTTTTATTTTCATATAGTAAAATGTGACAATAGGCAATTTTTCTAACATATTTACCTTCGTTTTTCACGGATGTAAAACAATGTTATTAAATAATTAACAACAGTTAGCATAATCTATTGAAGTTTTTTCTTTGCTTCAGTTCTAATTTCATTTTTGCCCCATTCAAAGTATTGCCTAAAATTATTTAATTTTCTCATTAATATTCATGTTTGGATTTCTATGTTGTTCAAATGTAAGAAACTTGCCTACTGAGTTGGTTTTATTAAAGGAGAGTGAATAAGTCAGCAATAGGCCTTTCAGTAAAACCAAAGGAAGTTACATACGTTCATGAGCATTTTTTTTCTGCGAGCACATTTTGTTACTCAATTGTAGAAGCCAAGAGCTTTATGCATCCAGAATAATATCAGACATGTTGTGTGTGTATGTATGTGTGTGATTGTGAATAGACAAACCAAAATTCATGATACTATTTGTGTAAATATTTCTCTGAACTACGAAGATAGTCTTGGTCTTCTCTTTCTACATAAAAATATTTGAACAAGTATTTGTGGTAAAATTTTCAGAACACTAGCATAAATATGTTAAGGAAAAATTAATATTTTCAGTAAATTTAATTAACTGAAATAAAAATTTTTTTTTTTTTTGAGACAGAGTCGCGCTCTGTTGCCCTGGCTGGAGTGCAGTGGCGCGATCTCAGCTCACTGCAAGCTCTGCCTCCCGGGTTCATGCCATTCTTCTGCCTCAGCCTCCCAAGTAGCTGGGACTACAGGCTCCTGCCACCACGCCTGGCTAATTTTGTGTATTTTTAGTACAGACGGGGTTTCACCATGTTAGCGAGGATGGTCTTGATCTCTTGACTTTGTGATACACTTGCCTCGGCCTCCCAAAGTGCTGGGATTACAGACGTGAGCCACCATGCCCGGCCCTGAAATAGAAATTAAAAATGTTTAGTTGATGCAATCAATCACATTTGTAATACTTTACTAAAAATTTACTAAGGGTTTTAAATAACCAAGTTGCATGATTATGTAAATTAAATTGGAAAAAAAGCGTTGAACAATTGTGGTTAAATTTGAAAAGAGGTGTTCTTAAAATGTGGTTTAAGTGGTGCCTCTTTATTTAAAACAAGTGATGTTCAAATACTATTTTTCTTTTTAAGTGGGACATTATTAAGTTGTTCATATTGTGTAGACTTTCACTTTACTCATTAGTAATGGTTCCTAAAAACGCACATGACATGATTTTTAAAAAAATAAGTAGTACTTTTAAACCAACATCTACTGGGTTAATATCAATGTCTATGTTCTGAATTTGTTTTAAAAGAAGGCAAACTATAACAGATACACTGCACTGTAATGTGCTGTTAGACAATTCTGCCATGCAAACCTCAGAGAGTATACTTACACAAACCTAGATGGCATAGCCATTACACACCTTAGGCTACAAACCGTGTGCAGCATGTTACCGTACTGAATAATGTAGGCAATTGTAAGACAATGGTAATTATTTGTATATCTAAACATATTTATACATAGAAAAGGAATGATCAAAATGTGGTGTTATAATCTTATGGGACCACTGTGATATATGTGGTCTGTCCTTAACCAGAAAAGCATTATGGGGCACATGGCTGTATATGTTTATACATGTACAGAGAGAGAGAGAGAGAGAGAGAAAGAGAGAGAGAGAGAGAAGCACTCTTAATATGCTAAACTTCAGGCTTGTAGGGAATTACTATTTTAACATTCAGACAGAAACTCTATCCCTTTCTGAGGATTAACTTGGTCAATCAAGTCTCAGCTGTATATTGAACTTCATTATAAATAATGTTTGCACAACTAATCTGGCACTAGTGGTTTACTATTTTCTATTGTTTACCTTTTTGTATGAAGGTGTTGCTCTTCTTTTTCCATCTAAACAACAAACTTTGCGTTACTTATCTGTAGGTTCTTTAACATAGAAAGGAGAGGTCAAATACCTGTATCATAACTCCAGAAAGAATGCCAGCTCTGGTGCCAAATAAGTCTGGATTTAAACTCCAGCTCTAATACTTAGTAGCTATGATCTTGAAAAGTCGTTTCTACAATTTCCTCTTCCTTAAAACAGTGACAACAAGAGCTAACACATTGTAAGGATTGACAGAAATAATCTCAGGTACCTGCTCAGTTCTCTACATATTTTAATTTTTCAATGTATGTTATCTTTTATATCTCTCCTTCAAACCACCTTCAACTCTCCTCACAGCTGACTGCACGCATTTTTTCAGTCTTTACTCTTTCTTCCATCTTTTAAAAAATAGTGGATTTGTAGTGTTCTTAATTCAAAAGCAAAATTTAAAATTATGGCAGAATTTTGCTTATATTTTCTAAAATCTTGGCAATGGCCTAGGCAAAAACTGAAAAAAAACCAATTTTTAAAATCAATAGAGAAATTAGTCATTGTTTGTAGGGTCAATTTTAACTTTTATGCTTAAAGCTTTTACTTGAAATTAAACGAACATTAATATCTTAGTCCCTTTGCACTGCTACAATAAAATTCCATAAACCAAGTGACTAATAAACATTAGAAGTTTATTTTACAGTTCTAGAGTCTAGGAAGTCCAAGATCAAGGTGTCAGCAGATTAGGTGTCTAGTAAGGGCCCACTTCCTGGTCCATAGATGAACATCTTTTCATTGTAAACTCATAGGACAGAAGGGGTACGGGATCTCTTTGGAGTCTCTTTTAGAAGGGCACTAACCCTATTCTCTAAGCTTCTAATTATCTTCCAAATAGCTTTACAAAGGGCATCACCTCTAAAATGCCCCATCTGCAAATACAATCACCTCTAGGTAAGGATTTCAACATACGAGTTTTGGAAGGACACAAACATTCAGACCATAGCAGTCCATTTCATTGGATGGTTCAAAGGATTAGGTCTATTGCTTAAAGCACAGAGATGATAAGACCAAGGTCAAATCCCTACACAGTGCATTGTTTTCACTGGGTTTGATGATTTTGACATTTGTAACATGAAGCAATCAAAAGAATGTTTGTTATCAATCAGAATTCAAATAATCTGTAAGAACCAAACCCCACATTCTATTTCTGCTTGATATTGTGAATATAGGTACATGGTTCTTTATGAAAGATAATACCTTAACTCACTCATAGAAATGAGAACATTGCAGGCTGGACCCAGTGGCTCACGCCTATACTCTCAGCCCTTTGGGAGGCCGAGGTAGGTGGATCACTTGAGGTTAGGAGTTCAAGACCAGCCTGGCCAACATGGTGAAACCCTGTCTCTACTGAAAAAAAATAAAATAAACAAAAATTAGCCAGGCGTGGTGGCGCGTGTCTGCAGTCCCAGCTACTTGGGAGGCTGAGGCAGGAGAATCACTTGAACCTGTGAGGTGGAGGTTGCAGTGAGCCGAGATCGTGCCACTGCACTCTAGCCTGGGTGACAGAGTGAGACTCTATCTAAAAAAAAATAATTAAAAAAAAAAAGAAAGAAATGAGAACATTGCAGACTTTGAATGACTTTGCCATGATTACACAGCTTCTGAATGTCTTGCTTCTATAATAGCACTTTATCCCACTATGGGGTTCAATGGTTCTTAAACACCTGTTTTATGTCAACTTATGTGAATTCCTTTCATTTTACTTACACTGAAAGGGTTCACTCCGATTGCTCTATTCTCCATAGGGGTGGAGGTATAGCTGGAACATGTTATAATGTAGAAATTACTTCTAAAATGCATACTGACAATTGCTATTTTTAACACAATTGATCACTAAACTCTTATGTCTGGGAAAAAAGGATCAAGATGTTATTAAGTCGATCCATATTCTCCCAGGTTATTATGGGGATGACATTTTAGGAAAAATTTTAATGATAGAGGAAACTTTGACTTTTCAATCTCTTTTAGCATAAACAGCAATAGTGCTGTTTATCTAACCTTTCAGCTACAATATTCATTTACTCCCTTTCATCTCACCTTTTGGTGGCTCAGTGTCCAACTACTAAGAGTTTTGAGTGTTGTGGGGAAGATGTCATTGGGATCACTTATTGCCATTAAAGAACTTCCCTTCTGGATACTGGCTGACAAAGTATGTGATATCCTGCAGAGCAAGAGGATGAGAACATAGATTGCAGTGAGCCTGAACAGTTTGCACTTCCTAGCAGTGACACCAGACATCAATCTTTCCTTAAAGACAGCCCAGAAAGAACACATGAAAATAAAAACTCTTTACAAAGAACAAACGAGGCATTATCTAACTGCCAAAAATGCTACCAGAGCAGTTTTCTAATAAGTCTCTCAAGGATAAATATGCACTGAAATTACTTAAATTGCCATGTTGGTTGTTTAGAAAAACAACTAAAAGCAATCTATTTTTTTAAGATAGATATTTATGAGGTTTGAATTATGTATGGCATAACATTTGAGAATCATTTAATTTCATCTCAAAGTATGTGTGTGTCTCATGTTTTACATGTGCATATCAGCTGGCCTTACAGAAGAATGAAATTTGGTCACAGTTAATCTGCTTCACATGGTCTGCAGCATCAAATGTGACATCATTGTAAGAAATCATATTATGCAACTCTGCAATGCCAGAAGAGCTGTTTTTTTTTGTCATTTATTGATATTTTTAAGTTGATTTATATAATTGCATCTATTTATGATGGGCAATGTTTCATACAAGTTGATCACAGGGACAGAGAGAATTACTAGGAGAAATGTACTTAAATCATTGTTTTCATTTATACTAATTTGTCTTGTTACCTATGAATACATCTGTGACTGCTCAAATTCACATTGCACTGCAAAGCTTAGAGATCAAGGCAAGCTATCCATTACTCGCTGTTATCTGACTGTTCTACATGGGCCTTAGGCTTTGACAATATTTTGCTTCATGACCTTTTAGATATTTTGCAATTTAATTGGATCTTCATCACACATACAATAGTTTTGAAAATAACACTTCGCGACACTAATGATATTATAAGATGTTTTCAACAACTTGTTTTCAAAATGGTATTTAAATACAAAATAGTACTCCAAGGAAATTGTTATTTTTTCAATAATGATTTTTTGTATTGTATTTGATGGGATAGGATTAAGTCCAGTTTACAGTAGGACCACACATCTTTGGTGTGGCAGAAGAGAGGCAGGGAAGAGGTTCATGGAAGCCATGACTGACTTTCTTTAGATTTTAAGAACAGGTGAGGACTACGTAGCAACAGAACCACATGAACATCCCTATATGTTTTGACCATTTCTTTCTTTTCTGTTTGGGAACTTAAAAATGTCTGGGACATTTTGTGTAGTCATATTCTTTGTTTTATTTTATGTTGGATGTTTCTGAAGAGAAACTATGACTAATAAGAGTAATATATCACATTCATATTTTCCCAATCTCAAAAGTGTATCAAAAATGATCTATTAAATATCTTCAATTAAGGATTAATTTTATCATGGGATAAGCTTAATTATGAGCAAGTGAAGCAGCCCTAGCAGTGGCATCCTGTAAATGGTGAAGAAATGTATAAATAGCATGCAGGGGGGTGGGCTCCAAGTTTGATATTCTAACCTCAGGACCAAAGGAACAGCAATATACCATGTGATAATATTGAATGTACTTTGTTGAAATAGATGAAAATATCCTTTGAGAGCTATCTCATCATTATAGAAGTTTAACGTGTCCAATACAGTTTTGAATGTTCTTATGAACTTTTCCTTTAAAATATCAAATCTTTGATGAAAGACTCTCTTACACATTATTATTGACCTGCACCAATACTGATGTTTTTCTATGTTACCTTTGCTTTTTCACATTTCTCTTCATAGTTTTCTCAAATATACAATTGTTTGTTAGTAATAAACAAGTTTTAGACATGTTTGTTACAGTGTATTAAAAGACACTATCACAACTAATGTTAAGTATTTTAAAAAATTATTCATTCAAAAATATTGGCTTTTGCCCTGATTATGTGCTAAGAAGTGCACAAACACATAAAGGGAAGTCAGAAGAATACAATAAAGCTCTGAGATTGAGTTTCATCTTTGAAATCCTCCCTAGATATCAGCTTTCTTTCCTGGGTGATCAAGATGATGATGATGTCATTAAGCAAGAAAGTAAAACAGGGGAAAAGCAGAAAGGCAATGAGATAGATTCAGAGAATAGTATGCAAATAATTTCCAAAAGGAAATCAGGTCTAGAGTTCAACAGAGGGCTGCAGATACATACTTGGGAACCATCAACTTTTGGATACGTGCTGATTGAAATCATTGTAGGTGATAGGACAGCCATGAAAAACCAGTAGACTCAGGAGTTGAGAAAAACAAGAGTTGATCTTTTAAAGTCAGATGAGAACAAAGGAGGAAATCACGGAAATGCACCCAGTTTGAGCAGAGATGGAGGAGAGCCAGGAGCAAGGAATGTTACTCATGCCAAAGGAAAAGATTTTTCAAAACAGAAGAAGTGGTCAAATGTTTTAGAAAGTTCAAATAGAACGGCATCTAAAGGGAGGCCTTTGGTTTTTGCAAAAAGGCCAATAATTGCTTTGGAAAGATTCAAGTGACATTAACAATGAGCTTAAGAAAGAATGGGAGGTAAGGGAGTAAATAGTTCATTCTTTTCTCATGCTGGAGATAAAAACAAATTAGGGAATGGGAGGGTCAAGTGAACATGTTTTCCAAAGTGGAATGTTTGGATATAACTGAAATTAGGGAGAAGGAATCAGTGTAAAGGGAAAGGAATATTACAAAAAGGAATAATTTTGCTAACAAAAATGCATGTATTTAGCAAATAAAATAGTGTGATTGGGTTATTGATCATTGATATGAACCAATTTTACCTGATTAGCATATGCTTAATTAAGACAAATATACTCGATACTATATAAAGACACAATGGTAGATGCTGTGGAAAAAACGAAGATGAATAAATTAAGTTCCCTATCATTAAGAAGCTTATGAAATAGTGATGGATGCAAAATAGTAGAGTATTAGTAATGTTAATACTGTCCTTAGGTCTAAGGATAATAAGCATTGCATAACACTTTTGGCTGAGGAGGATTAAAGATAGTTTCTTGAAGAAAATGACATATGCAATAGTTCTTGAAAGGTGAAGAATATTTTGACAGATGGCACAAAGAGAAGGAACCATGAAAGTGCTGAGAGTGTTCAAAAAGCTCAGAGAATGGTACATGAGAAGGAGGAAGATACAGATTTTTTCAATATAATATTTATGTGTCATAAACTATTACTCTTCTGATTTTAGTTCAGGTATTTGAAAATGTAAAAATCATTCTTAGCTCTCTGGCGGTACAAATCAAGTGGTAGGCAGGGTTTGTTTTATGGTGACAGTTTGCTGATGCCTGCACTAGATTTTGAGTGCCACATGGACAGCACATCTCATACACAGATACCATTCACTGAGTACCTGTTAATGGTAATGAGGTAATAAGGCATCAATCTAGGGAAGTAGTTATAGAACAGCAAAGGAAGGATGCTGACAATACAGTGGATTGATGAAAACCAATAATGAAATCTTGGTGGGAGTTAGGAGGGGAGTAATTAAAGGTATAATAGTCAAAGTACTGAAACAAGAGAAGTTCCCTTGGCCCCTTGCAGGGCATGCAATGGGGCGTGGCTTGCTTCTTTGGTGCCCTGCTGCTGAAAGCTCTAGGGGGAACATGCAGATGGGCAGGCTGTGGGGCTCCAACCCCACAACAGCATCTAGGGGTGAATCTTTACAGCTCCTAGCTTATGTTTATCAGCTCAATTAGACGCCCTGCCTCATCACAAGGACAGAGGGTTTTCTGTATCCCGGGGCTTCCTGTCTTGGTGTACCAGAAGAATTGGAACACAGGTGGACTTGGAGAATGAGTGCAAAGTTTTATTGAGTGGAAGTAGCTCTCAGCAGATGGGGAAGCCAGAAGGGAGATGGAGTGGGAAGTTGGTTTTCCCTGGAGTCCGGCCACTCAGCAGCCCGGGCTGCCCTCTGACCTCCCCAGGCAAACTCTGCATCATTCTGCTGGTTGATGGCCTGCTGCCTGCTAGCAACTGTTAGTGTGCTCTTACACTGGTGCCTTCCTCCTGACATCCAGCCACTTGTGTCTTCTTCCACTTGTGTGTTCCTCTCGATGTCCAGCTGCTTGTGTCTCTGTCCACTAGGGTCTCAGGATTTTTATAGGCACAGGATGGGGGTGCGGCAGGTCAAGGTGGTCTTGGGAAATGCAACATTTGGGCATGAAGGCAGGAGTGTCTGTCCTCATCTAAGCCTGTGGATACAGGCCTCGTGGGTGGAGCGGACCACGCCTTTCCCTTCCCAGCACTACCCTGCCCTCCTCCTGTATCAGTATGAGACCAAAAAGCAAAAAGAGCAAGCATGGGCAGAAGGGAATCAATTCAGTTAGTAAATAGATTTGGGTTTGGATGTAATGTCATTCAAGGGTCAAGGTTGGGGAATAAAAGGGGTAGGATATGAGGTTACCTGTACTAGAATAATGGGGGAAATGTTCCTACATAAAACCTTCCATCTCTCAATGTCAAAAGGTCAAAGAATATTACATAAGACCTCTTCCTCCTGTTGTAGCAAGACCTGATAGTCACTGGTATCGCACCTTTAAAACCAGACATACATTCAGATTTAAGGAGTACCATGAAAGGAACAGAGGAAAGAACAAACTAAGTTATCAAAATAACAACATCTATAATTGGTAATAATAGAGTGAGGAACAAAATTTCTAAATGCACAGACAGAAATCTATCACAGGGTCAGATTGCTTTTTCAAAGACCACTGACAATGCTAATCTATATGACATCATTAGCAAAGGATAGACCAACCTGTTTCAATGAGGGCATTATTCAGTTCTGATTCAGTATGGCACTTTCTTTTCTTTTCTTTTCCTTTCTTTTTTTTTTTTTTTTTTTTTTTTTTTTTGTTGTTGTTGTTTTGTTTTTTGGAGATGGAGTCCTGCTCTGTTGCCCAGGCTGGAGTGCAGTGGCATGATCTCAGCTCACTGCAAGCTCTGTCTCCCAGGTTCACACCATTCTCCTGCCTCAGCCTCCCAAGTAGCTGGAACTACAGGCACCTGCCACCATGCCCAGCTAATTTTTTGTATCTTTTAGTAGAGACCAGGTTTCACCGTGTTAGCCAGGATGGTCTGGATCTCCTGACCTCGTGATCTGCCCACCTCAGCCTCCCAAAGTGCTGGGATTACAGGCGTGAGCCACTACGCCCGGCCCAATCTGGCACTTTCATTGGACACAGCCTTATTCCTTGCAAATTCAGTAACACTGAAAGTTTCTATTCTGAAAGCCACACTCATTTGCTATGAAGTTCTAAAGTTAGTTTCAGAATAGCAAGACAAATATTAAGACAAATAGGGAGTCCTTATTAGTAGCGAAGAGATCCTGGTAAGATTTTGTTGACAGGGGTAATATACATCCACTCAGGAGGCTCATTAGGGAGGAATGAAGAGAGATTGCAGTTACTTTCTACCTAGTAATTTCAGTGCTCTTTTTTTTTCTACTTTCTTGTCTTTTGCTAACAATTCCTGGTTGTTTCGCTTTCCTTATGTTGGTATCCTTTCAAAATGGATTCTGTAGCTTGTGGAGACAAATTATATAAAGCATTTTTCCAAATATAATATGGCAGAAGTTCATTGTGTCTCACCGCAGGCAAGTGTGCTGCACGGGAGGAGTGTTTTAAGAGTGCTTGCCAATCCTAGCTAACTCTATTGACATCAAGACAGTTCTCCCATGATTTCTGCCTCCTAATTGTGCTACTCAGGTTATTATGGCTGCCAAATACATGTCATTAAATGCTTTGGAAGATTTCTTGCTTTCAATCTATGTAAAGCATGTGAACTCCTTTTGAATGTATTTAAGCATGATAAAATCCTTAACTGCACCAAAACCAAAGTCATGGTGTTAATGTTAGTGCTGACAACCAGGAACAAAGTGCACCAGAATTTGGTTTCATTAAGTAGATAAATGATTTTCAGGCAACATAAAAACTGTCAAATTCATAATTATTTTATAATGTAGTACTGATAAATTTTATTTCAAAGTGTTTTTATCTAATCATGACCACTTTTGCAGAGAAGGACTGTTTTCCTATGTACACGACTGGTTTTCTTTATGTTTGAGAAATATAGTAATCTCCCTTATTCAAAAACATTTCTTCACTGGCCTGTTACATTTCTGGAAATTCCAGTATTCATACTACTTTAGAATGCTTTGTTTTAAATAACACATATTCTATTTAGGGAGGAAAAGCTCTTTATGCACGCCATCAAAAATATTATTTAGGATCCCCTAACAAATTACCAGGCACATGGCCTAGGGCTAAGGAAGTCTAAGTTCAAATCGAGAGATCTAGGTAATTATTTGGTATTGGCCATTATCAGCACACAAATGACTGGCGATGAATACAAATGGGAATGATGGAGCTAAGAGAAAAAGGAGTATAACTTGAAATCAGACTGTCTTATCCATAACATTACTTTCTATTAACCTTAAATATAACTTTGTAATAGATTGGTCAATAAAGTTAAATTTTACACATTTTTTTCTTGGTTAGTAGGCAACCACTTCATCTCCTGGGTTGCAAGTATTGCAGAGGCTGGCAACATGTAATAAAGCTCACTCTGCTTTGAATGGTGACTATAATGTGGAGCTCTCTCGGCTCTCACACGTAACCAACACAGTTTCTTTCTCATCTGCCCATAGGTGAAACCATGAGCACCGTACTACATATCTGTAACACTTAAATATGGAAAATAAGATGAAGCTATGAGTGTTTATTATACCTGTTTTTTCTACCTTAGCAAATACACATAAATACACACAGAGATGCACAATACACACAAAATGTATTTGTGTATATACAAATTACATTGTGGCTTTTCTCTGTCTCATTAATTTCTTGAGAAAATGTACCTCATTTCTCCTTTCTCTTCACGGATTCACTTTCATTCTTCCCTTTTCTGGTTTCCAAAACATATATATGAGCAATAATCTCCTATGACTGAGTGGTATTCAGGAATCTTGGTGGTAAACTGGCTTTTAGGAATTTGAAGCACCTTTTCTCAACAAAATGCATGTTTGTGAGCTTGTGTTCTCAGATCTGCCTGTATAAAGACATATAACTCATCATGAAATGGAAATACTGGTACTTATTGGACATAAGTACCATATTCAATAATATTTTAAGAGGGGACTGCTGTTAGTCCTTAAACTTGGGAAGCCCACAGGCATCTCTCTTTGTCTGTTTTTGCAGTGAGATCAGAAACCCTCTCTCACTTTCTCTTTCACTTGCCTAAGGCAGACTAAGGGAAATACACATTTATTTTCAAAATACAGCTGGTTTGGTGTTTTGTGGTTTTGGACAAGGCTCTAGTTTGGAAGGGGTTAGATAAAGTGTGGGGAGAGATTGGAAGCAAGAGACGGGGTCGGCGGGGGAGGGTCTCATCCCAGTTCCTAGCCTGAGCTCCTGGTAAAGTTCAAAATTTCTTGTTCTTGCTCCTTGATCTGGCATGTTTTACACTGTATTACCCAATTCTTAATATTTGTAGGTAGTAAAGGGAAAGATAAAATCATACATAACTGATATAATGGTGGGTCTTTGGGCCACAAAAATAAAATTAACCTACATTTTGGGAAAAACAAATAGCCAGACTTGGGCTTTTCAAAGCACGGTGACGCTCAAAGGACAAGGGTATAAGACCAGAAACTGTTGAAAATAAGTGGGCACTGTAAGAGGACAATGGAAATGGGACTTGCAGCCACTACTGATAAGATATGAGCACTGTTTTTCTTTCTTTGACATGTTTCGTTAAACACAACTGCCAAAGGCAAGAGGCAGAGAACGAAGTGAAGAATGATTCAAAGTAGCAGAAGGAAGGGAGGGAGGGAAAAGCTACAGGATATGTTCTGGATTTTCTTTTTTTTTTTTTCTTCTTTTGAGACGGAATCTCACTCTGTCACCAGGCTGGAGTGCAGTGATACGATCTTGGCTTACTGCGACCTCCGCTTCCTGGGTCCAACCGGTTATCCTGCCTCAGCCTCCCAAGTAGCTGGGACTGCAGGCACACGCCACCACACCCAGCTAATTTTTGTATTTTTAGTAGAGATGGGGTTTCACCATGTTGGGCAGGATGGTCTTGATCTCTTGATCTCGTGATCTGCTCACCTCAGCCTCCCAAAGTGCTGGGATGACGGGCGTAGCTATCGTGGCTGGTCATGTTCTCAATTTTCTATAGACATCTCTTTGTAGCAGTAACTTTGAAAGGTTGATGATAAGAAAATATGTTACTTTGAGCTATGCTAGTTGGTTACTTTTAGAAACATAGGCACCAGCTTACTAGTTTCCTAGGAAGTGCTTTCCCTATAGAACACAGTCTGTAAGAAACTGAGTGAAGAAGATAGACTGATAAATCACTGATATTTGTGGTTATTGCACCACATTCATATGTATTAATAAAAAAATAATAGTGAGGATGTATTACAGTTAGTTCACTGAGCAATAGCAAATCCCAGTGAATTAGCACAATGAATATTTATTTTTCATTCACAGCCTTGTTCAGTATGAGTCAGGGGATACTCTGCTCCATGCTGTCATTGAGGGACCCAGAATCCTTCCATCTGGTGTCTTTGCATACCCTAGGGCTTTAGTGTTCTCTGCTAAATATTCATCATGTTGATTGCTGTTAGAGAGGAACAGAGAGATGGTGAAGAAGGCACACCAGTTCTTTACCTTGGCTCAAAGTAAAACATGTGATTGTCCCTCACACTGCATCATTATGAAACAGTTCCATAAACCCATCAAGGTGGTAAGGGGCTAGAAAATATAGTCTCTGCAACAAATAAAAAATTATTAATATGTAACAGGAATAATCATTATGTAAGTTATTAAATATTATTGTATCTCTGTTTCCTCATCTATAAAGTGGGAACTATAAAAATATCTACCTTCTAGTTCAGTTCTGGGAACTGTATGAGTTAATGCCTGTAAAGTGTTCTAAATATGGCCTACTACATGATAAGCATTCTTGCTTTTATGTGTTTATAATCTCTGATATTTATTATTATTACCAATAATATTGTAATCAATATTATTTAGATTTTTAAGCATTTTATTCAAATGACAATAAGCACTACATTATTTCTTGCTTTTGGATTGTATGGAAACAAAAGTTTAGGTTGAAGAGATGATAAATTCTTAAGGTACTTTTTACTTCATACTAAAAATCTATCGTCTTATTTTGATTAAATTTTGAGAGAATATTATCACACAAATGGAGACATCTTTTTAAAAATTCTGCATACCAGAACTTAAAAGTTTCCATCTGAACACAAATTAAAAAGAAAAAAAAAAAAACGTTTTAAAGTGTGATTACAGGATACAATAAAGGGACGGTATAGTGTTTGTCACAGTTTTAGCGCCATCCTAAAGTGACTCCTAAAGACTCATGGAACTTATTCTTCCAGAGAGATTATTTAATGTCTACATGTGGCCAAACATCCGGCCCGGTGGCTCACACCTGTAATCCCAACACTCTGGGAGGCCGAGGTGGGTGGATCACAAGGTCAGGAGATCGAGACCATCCTGGCTAACACAGTGAAACTGCATCTCTACTGAAAATACAAACACACAAAAAAATTAGCCAGGTGTGGTGGAGGGCGCCTGTAATCTCAGCTGCTCAGGAGGCTGAGGCAGGAGAATGGTGTGAACCCTGGAGGTGGAGCTTGCAGTGAGTGGAAATTGCACCACTGCACCCCAGCCTGGTCGACAGTGTGAGACTCCATCTGAAAAAAATAAAAAATAAATTAAAAAATAAAGTAAAAAATTTGGTTGCTCCTTCATAAGCCTGGTTTGTATGATGCTGAACATATAGCTATATAAAAAATGTGTTGAACAAAAATATGGAGGCTCGGCCTTAGCAATTTGCGTTCTGATATTAAATGAGCAAGGATAGATTAGAAAAATTACAAGAAGAAAGTTTCTATGTACTGAATGAATTAGCAATGCCATTTATTTTATCATCACCAACTTTATTTGTTGCTTTAGGAAGTGAATGAAATTATGATGATAAGATCGATGGCATTTCTAGTTCATTCAATGAATAGAGAATAGTGAAAGAAAGTAGTATATATTTATTGTTATTCATGGGCTATTATATTTTTGAGTTAGACTTTAGTTTGGTAGCTTGAGTCTGTTACTAATTTTATTTCATTTACTTGGCTCAATTTATTATATTTATTTATCAATTATGCTTTGCTAGTAAGAAAAGACAAAACAGACTTTTAAAGGATTCATTTTTATGGGCATCTCCAAGTTCGAAGGGATGATTGTTTTCAATATAAACTTAAAAATTCAATATTTATATTTAGATATCTTGTTAAAGACAGTTGCTACAATTCAAGAAATTTAACACTATCATTTAATAGTATGTGTTGAGCTCTTTAATGCCTTTTACATATTTGAAATTACCAAAGATGTGCCATGATTGTCCCAGAGAACACTTGGGCCCAGTCACCTCCATTTCTGAAGGATTAAAACAAAATCCAAAAGAGGAGAGAATGTATCAAATAAGTCACTGCTGAGAAAGAGAAAAATGAAAAAAAAAGTTCTCCTTTAATAAAACTCATTTTTTCCATTCTTCCTTTCAATTTTATTTTCATTATTTATAAAATTAAAGGTTGGGATTAAGTAATTTCTAGACTCATGCAGCTTGCTATTGTATTTTGCAAAATGGTAGTGATGTTTGACACCACTAAAAGCATATTACGAGCACTTTATGCAACATTTAGCATACTGTACAATGACTATAGAACAGAAGAGCTATGCCTTAGTCCATTTTGTTCTGCTATAACAGAATACCTGAGGCTGGGGAATTTGTAATAAACAGGAATTTATTTTTCACAGTTCCTGTGAAGGTTCGATTCTGAATATTTAGGTATTTCTCATTTTTCTGAAAAATTTCTCAAAAATTTCCTTTGTTTTTTGTTATATACACTGGAAAGCTAAATAAAACTGTCAAGTATACAAATTGGATTTCATGAAAATTAAAACTTTTGTTCTTTATGTGACACTATTTAAAAAAGGCTACGGTCTGGAAGAAAATAAATGCAAATCACATGTTTGATAAAGGACTTGTATGCAGAAGATACAAAGATGTCTCAAAACTTAAGAAAACAACTCATTTAAAATATGGGCACAAATTTTGAACAGACACTTCAAAAAGAAGATACATAGATGGCAATTAGGTACATAGAGCCATTGTCATTACAGCAATGTAAATTAAATTTTCAAGGTGATACCACTGCATACCTATTATAATGGCTGTCAAATAAATACAAATAAAATTAATGATGTCAAGTGCTGCCAGAGATGTGGAGCAACTTGGACTCTCACACACTGCTGATGCTAATAATAAAAGGCACAGCCACTTTGGAAAACAATTTGATAGTTTCTTAACAAGCTAAATGTAGGCACATCATACAGCTCAATAATCCCACGCCTACGTATTTACCCATGTGAAATAAAATCTCATGTCCACAGAAAACCTCTATAATAACTACTTGATAGAAATTTTATCTGTCAAAAACTGGAAACAACTGAAATGCTCTTCAACTAGTGAATAGATAAAAACAAAATGAAATTGTGATATAGTCATTCAAGTGGAATACTAATGATAAAAAGGAAAAACTCATAAAAACAGCAAAATGGAGGGATCTTTAATGCATTATGCTAAATGAAAAAAAGACAACAGACTCAAAAGGCTAAAAATACTATATGATGTTATTGACAGGATACACTTAAAAAGGCAAAACTAAAAGGAAAGAAAACAAATCATTGGATGCTAGCAACTGAGAATGGGGTGGGGGTGGGAGTGAGGGGTTTTTGACCACTGCATTAATTATCTATTGCTTGTAACAAGTTAGGAGCTTAAAACAAGAAATGCTTATTATCTCCTAGTTTCTGTGGGTTAGAAATTGGGGCATAGTTTAGGTGAATGTCTCTGGCTCAAGTTCTTTCAGGAGGTTGCTGCTAGTCGGTTCAGGTCTTTGCAGACTGCAGTGTCATTGGACTGCTCACATGGAGAAAGATCTGCATCCAAACTCTGTTACATGGTTGTTGGCAGAATTCAGTTCTTCATGGGGCTTGGACTGAGGAGCTCAGTTCCTTGCTGGCTGGTTAGCCCACTTCCCTGACATATGTATTTCTTCAAAGGGCGCTCATAACAAGGTAGCCAGCTTTTTCTTAGAGAGTGTTTGAGTGTAAGAGAGGACAGCCAAGACACAAGCTACTATCTTCTTTAAACCTGGTATCAGAAGTGACATGCCATCATCTTTGCTAAATTTCTGTTTACTAGAAGAAAGTCAGTAAATCTAGCTCACACTCAAAGACAGGAGATTATAAAAGGCATTGGGAGTTATACCTGATGTAAATGATGAGTTGATGGGTGCAGCACACCAACAAGGCACAAGTATACATATGTAACAAACCTGCATGTTATGCACGTGTACCCTACAACTTAAAGTATAATAATAATAAATAAATTTTTAAAAAAAGAGAGATACTAAAAAAAAAAAAAGGCATAAACACCGTTGGACAGGAATCACTGGGGGCCATTCTAGAGGCTGCGTTGCCTAGTTAGCCCTTTGGACCTCAGTGATTTATATTTCTCCCACATTCAAAAGATGCTCACTTCTTTCCTGTTCCCAAAAGTTTCATTCCACTGCATTATCAGTTCAAAGTCCAGAACTTGAATTATCTGAAACAGGAAACCATCTTGAAGTCTGACTACCACAACCACAAAAAGGCGGTGGGGGAACTCCATGGGGTAGTAAAATTGTTCTGTATCTAGATTGCAGTAATCATTGAACAACGGCATTTGTTAAAAACTCATAGAACCGAACATTAAAAGAAGATGGATTTTGTTGTATGTAAGTTACATCTTCATAAAAATATTGAAAAGGAAATTCAAAAATACAACACAGACCACACACACACACTACATAAAATGTTGACCAAATGAATGGAAGTGTTGGCCAATATATTAATAAAATATACAGAATTACATTTGGCACTAGAAAGCAGCATAATTATTTCTAATTATATCATTGAAAAATTATAATAACATACATGTATTAATATTATCTATAATTTGCTTACAGAAAAAGAAAAATATTATTGAACAGAATGTATAATTATATGAAGTCTTTCACAGAGAGAAGCTTATTCTCAATAATATCTTTTTCTCCTCAATATTTGTTTTCACTTCTTAAAACAGATAATTCATCAATTCAAGTATTAGGAAAGATGATCATATAAATGCACTGTTAAGTTTTTCTCATTTTGTTCACAAAAGAACTACTGGAATAACTTTCCATAAAATGCATTTTTATAACTACTTTTGTAACAATAATTTACCTCCAATAAGCTGAATATAGACTATGAAACAAATTCAGTATTCCTTGTTTTTTTACCAATTCTGAAAATGAGGTGAGGCAGTAGGATCCTGTTACTGTGCCCTGTTTGTACAGCTGTACCTCATTGAATGAGGCTTGTGTTACACACAGTTTGTGATAGGAAGTAAATGCTTTTGAAACAACTAAAGAGATAGATCTTTAACCTCCACCTTTGTGGATTCTTTGTTTCACCGTTTAGCTTCTGTAGAGGGTACCAGGAAGTGGCTCCCAATATATATTATAATTCTCTAATGGAACCTCGTCTGATTAGCTCATCCTCTTGTTAACTCATTTTGTGGCTGCATTAGAATGAATTTTTTAAAACCAAATCCTGACAGGTCAAAAACTAGACAATGTATTGATTTTAATGAAGGTTTATAAGTCACAAGTTATAAAATGTTCAGCAGTGAGTATGTTCTAAAGAGAAAATGGTGTTTAGATTACTTCAAGATCTCTATCTGTAAGCGGTTTTCAAACTTTAGGGGATTCATCAAATTTATTACTTCTTAATCAACTTCCACTTCACATCTGAAGATGTAAAGTGCCACAAGGGTCTTTGTATATTTCTTAGGTACAGCCATTAGGCTTATCAATAAACCAGATAATTTAGTTCTATGTTATTTCAAAGATTATGACTGGATATTTTTAGAAGTCATTATGGTGAAGTAGTTCTCTTTTGTGTAAGAACAATTTCCTTAATTGCTGGCAGAGAAATACAATGTCATTCCTACAAATGATTAAAATAATCCTACAAATGATCCCAACCAATTGGGATCTAAGTTACATGTCTGCTGATGGTTGATGACAATACATGTTCCACTGAAAAATATATGACTTTAATAAAAATGGCATTTGTTATCTGTTCATAATATTCCTTATTATACAGAATTAAGTCCTTCTTATACCTATGAGCTACCATTTGTTTACCAAGACTTTTTGTTTAACAATTTTGTTTGGTAATTCTCTACACAGACTGTTCAGAGAACTTTCATTTTGAAAGAAATGGACAAAATTTACCCAGATTGAATATATATATATATGTATATATGATTATAATTTTCATAAAAAATTCTAAAATTATTCTGCTATGTACTATGCATTTTAACTGTCAGTATACGGCAAATGCAAAGACAATTAACTTGATATTTCCAGTTCTAGGTCCACTGGTTAGTTCCTATACATCCAAGCCTCAAAGATTTAATTTCTAATCTATACTGGCAAGGATATGATGATCAGGTCACATAGCTAATTCCATTTCGTGGATTTGTAGCAACAGACTAAACATAAGTTACTTTAGCTAAGAACATATTTTTTAAAACTGAATACAGTATAATGTGACATTTTGATCTCTGATTTTGTTAGGAAATGAAAAATGGCAATACAATTTAGAAATATGGGCAGAATAAAAAAATGACTTGTACTATTCTGTGTCAGCTACTTAGGGGATCAACACAGTGTCATATTGGTTGTAAAAATTTTTATAAAAGGCCACTCTTCTTTGGAGTCTGTATGAATTCCAAGACAGTATGAAAGCAATCTGTACAGTGCTTGATGAAAATAAACAATAATCATTTTCTTTTTTATGAACACAAATAAAACTATGTGGGAAAATTTAGAAATGATTTAGTATTTTGGTAAGGTATGTGAAAACCATAGGTAACTGTTACCTAATATATTTTTGTAAATAAAAGAATATCTGAGACCTTAGTGCAAAATACTACTATGCTATGCTTTGCTTCTTATTCCAACAGATTTTGAGACTTCTCAGAAAGCCATGAGGAAACAATTTCATTAATATTTTATTCCAAAATTTCCATACCAATTTCTCCCATCAGATCATTTTTCTTTAGTTAGAAACATGTTATCACATGCTGAAAAATCATCACTATCCATTGAGTGTATTGTCACAACATTACCAGCTAGCTTTTATAATCTGTCGTATTATAATATGTTAGCAAAGTGTAAATTTTGGAATTAATGTCAGCTTGTTGGAGGCATTTAATTATAACATATAAACTATATGTATTTATTGGCTATGCTTTCAATTTTATTTATTTACAGTGCATACAGTCTCTGGTTCCAAAAATTATTTCAGGCAGCATATTTTAATTATAATTATATTGGCCAGCTTTTACAGAGATGTTCCAGATTTTTATTCCTCACTCAACAGAGCAGCATGCATAACTGAAAATGGAAGTTGCTTTGTTCTTATTCTCATGGCTCATTGCAAATTATGTGTTTTGCAGAAGTTAATATTATGTGGGCCGGACACCAAACACATCATAGTTCTGAAGACTATAACTTATCCACAGCACTGAGACAGTCTGTCCTCCAGTTATATACTTCCTGGGTAAGTTGTATGAAATAGAATAAACATGGTACTCTAATTTGTTTTTAAGTCTCAGCTATTTCTATTTCCTCAAAAACAACAACAACAACAACAACAACAACAAAACACTAATAGAAGGTGTTTTACTAAAATGCTTCTTTCTTCTCTGTAAGGCCAGATGCTAAAATCTTTCTTTTCCTTCTGTGAGGCCAGACACACATGAAGCAAATGCTGTTTATCAATAGAAGTATTTTATTTGACCCAGAAACTCAACTTAAAGTATATGGCAATGTGAGAAAGCAGAATGACTATTTTTTAATTTACTGTAACCCAGGAGGGTGATGTATAGATAAGGTATCTCCATTCAAATATATGTAAACAAGGTTTTCAGTAAAAATTTTTTAAAGTGTTTTTTTTTTAAACTAATTCTCTAAAATCTACTTGAATGCTTTGCTTTTTGTTATCATATTAGATCAATAACATGATCCAAAAATGTTTGGCTCTAAAATATTCTCACACAAGGAAATGACAAGATTAATGAATACCAGAAATAGCCTCTACTTGTGGAGTTCTTTTGACTCATGGGGAAACCCTGATCTACTTGATAACAACCCTTTTTTTGTCATCATCCTTGCTTAGCTCTTCTTGGTTATGAAAATACATGATACTGAAATGTATGTTGAACAGTGAGCTAGAAAGTCAGAGTAACTGATGTGTAAAATCAGTAATCATGCATACTTAATATTGGTGTGTAAAGTCAATAAGCTATTTCTTAACTATAAATTATAATGATCAAACATTTGCATGGTTCAAAATACTTTGCGAGGTAGTTTTGTTAGATACTATTTAATGAGTATGTTCTATGTGCCGCTCTTCTAAAATCTCTTTATATATTGACTTATTTCATCTTCACAACAGCCTTCATACACAGGAATTATTATAGCTCTTATTTTAAAATAGTAGAGCTGAGTCTATAGTTCAGTCACACAACTAATAAAGGAAAAAGTAGAACTTGAACTCCTGCAGCCTGGTTCCAGGGCCCTTGATCTTAATCTCTGCACTCTAATGCTCTTCTACATGCCTCCATATTGTTTTTCACTTCTGTTATCTCTCCTAATCCTCATAAATAAGCCTATGGTTCTCTAGATCAAGTATTATCATTCTCAGGGAACTGAAGATCAGTGAGGTTAATTACACAGCTAGTAAATGATAAAGCCAAGTACTTGAAACCAGATGTATTATACGTCATAGAAAAATACACTGACATGTGTGCTAACCCAAACAGCAGCATAGGCAAAACCAATCTATAAGCCACGGATGGCACTAATACATTTCCTGGAATGGATCTTAACAGAAATTCAACCCCAAACTCCCATACTATAGACCTGTGATGATGCTTGTATTATTTTTCTAGAGCTGCAATAAGAAGATATTACTAACTGGGTAGCTTAGAAAAACAGAAATTTATTATCTCACAGTTCTGGAGGCTACAAGTCAAGTCAAAATCAAGGTATTGCCAGAGCAATGCTCCTCTAAAGGCATGAGGAAAAGATCTTTTCTGGTTCTCTCTCTTAGGTTCTGGTTCTTTCTGGGCTTGTGACACCATAATACTTATTTTCACATGGCATTCTTCCTGTTTCTTTGTCCAAATTTCCTTTTTAGGAGGATACCAGGCATATTGGTTTAGGGAATCACCATACTCCAGCATGACCACATCTTAACTAATTACTTCTACAACAACCCTGTTTCGAAATAAGGTCACATTTAGAGAGTTTCAGGACTCAGATTTCAACATGTGAATTTGGGTAAGGAAGGCACTATTCAATTCAAGAAACACTTCTAAGCAATATACGTGGAAAGGAAATATGTATATATTCATAACCTATAGCTTGTGCTGGAACTCTGGATGATTAAATACAAACAAAATCACTGCCTGTTTTACAGCTGCATAGTTCAAGATTGGACTAAGGCTTCAGGGCAGTTAATGAAGGGGAAAACAGAGCCTGTGATGGAGGAAAGGGGTACTGTTCATTCCTCCTTCTTAAAAAATTGCTGCATTAATACAGCTTTTCAAAAGGCCAAAAATATAGGCTGGATATATGGCTAATGAAAATTACAGTCTCCAAAATCTTTACTCTCTTCTGACTTACATATTTCTCTTTTATTAAAGACAACTGAAATCTCCAGTAGTTGCATTTTCAGAGAGAAAGCTTCCAATAAAGGAAGTAGCTGCATTTGAAGTTGCTCTGGGGAAATCAATGCAGTTCATTAATTACCTGAGGAATTATCAAAGGGAAAAATTATCAGAGCATCATTGACTTCAGAACTAGAAGAAATCTTGGAGATGATATATTTAAGTCATCTATTTTCAAAACTATAAATATGAATCTAAAAGGAGCCCACGACATCGGTATTGAACAATGCCAGGTTGGAGCTTGAGTCCAGTTTATTGTAATCTCTATCTTGGCTTCTTCTGTGTACTTTTCTTTATTAAATCAATGCATACAAAGTAACAAAGCAGCAAAAATCTATGTAAAATGAGGCTCACACTTGTTTTATTGCCAGAATAATTTGTCTTTACAAACTCATGCCATGTTGTTACGGAATGTGCTGAATAAGGAAATGAACATTGAGAATGCATGACAAGCTGCTAAATATTTTTGGAGGGGGAATGCGGGAACGTGCATGGTGGGAAATGAGATATAGGGATTGCAAGTCAGCCTGGATTCTAACCTAGCATTTCTAGGTCCCTTGGAAGATAAGAGAGATGTTTTAAGGGCCTGTGATGGTTAAAGGCTTGAAAGAGGACTTTCTAGACATCAAAATTATAAAGCACACTTCAGGTCTCCTCGTTTTTGTTGAGTCATTTGTTAAGATTTTCCTCACCAACATTTTTACATAAGGCCTATAATTTGGCAGGTACCAAGGTAACAATGTATTTTAGAACAAATAATAAATGGGCCACATCTTTGAAAAGAAAATTGATTTGTGAAATGAAATGTGAAATTAAGCTCATCTCACATTGAAATATGAAATTAAGTATATTTCTTCCATATTACTAAGAAAATTAAAGCAGCAGAACTTTTGAAGATGTTACACATAAGAATTCAACTTTCTAGAATTTCTAACCATATTATTTGCATTTTAAGCCAATTTTAAGCTTAATAGTACTCACCAAAAGGGAGGGCTGTTGATAGAGTGTCATTTTAAGTGAGACTTCTTTACTGCATATACACTGCAATATATGCTTTTGCATGCCACTTCAATCTTTGATTATACATCTTACTATAATGCCTTAAGAATAATACTCTATCCAATTTGCTAATAATAAAATAATAATAATAAAATGTGTTTAAATTCATGGATGTCATATAAAATATAACAGTGTCAGGATTATAACTTCATTTTTGCTGACATTATACATAAAGTACTTGAATGCTGAAATTTTATATTCAAAGCAAAGCCACTGAAGTGCGTGAAAAAATACTGCATCTGGATGGAACTCGAAAACAGAAAAAGAATGTTAGAGATTAAATATACAAAATCCCAACTAGTAAAATCTAAATAAAGTGTGGAATTCAGTTAATACTAACGTACCTGTGGGTTTCTTAGTTGTGGCAAATGCAGCATAACGATGTGTTAGCAATAGGGGAAACCAAGTGAAGGATATAGGATGACACTTTTAGGAGAGTTGTTTTTATTGCAGCACTTCTGAAAATACTAAACTACTATAAAATAAAGTTTATTAAAAACACAGCTACATGTACATGTGTACATGTTTATACTCAGAGCCACTATACATTTTGTGTCTACTATAGAAAAATATTAGAATGAGCCATCAACAATAGACACTGTTTCCTGGGAATCCTAGAGTATTTTAAAGAGCAATAGATGTATCAGCCAATATTACTTTTAATTGGATATTATCCTAAAGAAACTCTTCATTTTTTCGTTCTTTATCTCTCAACCCATCACCCACTGTTTCCTTTTCAGACCACCACTCAAATGAAGCTAAATGTGCCTATAGTTTAGAGAAAGGAATATAATACACTCCTTATCACATGCAGAGCTAGTCAAAACTTGGTTCCGTCTCTCCAGTTTCATCTTTCACACACTCCATTGTCATCCCATCTCCAATTTAACGATTTTCACTTCTCTCAATCTACCGTGCCATAATGCATTGGTATTTCTTTGCACAAGACATTACCTCTGCCTGGAGAATTATTTTCCCTTTACCTCTGATTGTTCTATCCTTCCAAAAAAGATTTTCCAGCCCAGGCTGGAATGCAGTGTGTGTCTCAGCTCACCGCAACCTCCATCTCCTGGGTTCAAGCGATTCTTTTGTCTCTGCCTCCTGAGTAGCTGGGATTACAGGTGGCCACCAATGTTGGCCAGCTAATTTTTTTGTATTTTGTAAAGATGGCATTTTGCCATGTTGCCCAGGCTAGACTTCAACTCCTGGCCTCAAGTGATCCACCTGCCTCAACCTCCCAAACTGGTGGGATTACAAGCATGAGCCACTGCACCTGGGGAAGATTTTGGATTTTGTTTGTTTGGTTCCATAAAACCCTTGCATTTATCTATTGTAGTACATAACAGTTTTCATTATTGTATTTATGGTGGCCTATAAACTTTAAAAGAAATTAATCTACTTTTCACTGCTGTATACCTAGTATATATAAGTGTCTACTAAAGAATTAGTGGCTAATAAATGCATATTATGTAAATGAATGAAATAAAAACTATTATGGTTGTCAAAATAAATTTGGCAATGGAAATATTTTTGCTAAATTAACTAGGGTCAGGCCAATGTGAAACTAATAAAGAGTACGATGTGTTAAATAATTTAAATTTGTCATTCATTTAAATATTTTTATTTAATAGACACTCCAAAAATTACAGTATAGGATATATAGTTTATTTACCTTTTGCAATAAAATATATTTGAACATATTTGTTTTATCTATAAATTCAGTATTGAACAGAAAATAGTGAGCTATCTGCCTTCTAAGAATTTAGTATTTCTCTCAAAAGCATAATAAATTAATGACAAATGCACTTAATTTAAATTACTAGAGTGAGTGAATTTTTTAGTCCTGTTATGTCTTTCCACCTTTAAAATTGCTATGTTCTCTAGGTTGGTATTGAAATTAATTTTATAAGATTTAGCACAATATGATTATAACATATTAGCAACCTTAAAAAAGGTAAATTTTACCCACCATGAGAAAAAATAAATACAATTGGGCTGGGTGTGATGGGTCTCGCCTGTAATCCCAGGACTTTGGGAGGCTGAGGCAGGCAGATTGCTTGAGCCCAGTAGTTCAAGACCAGCCCGGGCAATATCGCAAGATGCTGTATCTACAAAAAATAAAATAAATTAGTCAGGTGTGGTGGTGCACGCCTGTAGTCCCAAATACTCAGGAGGCTGAGTGAGATGTGAGGATCACTTGGTACCCGGAGGTCGAGGCTACAGTTATTTGTGGTGGGTCCACTGCACTCCAGCCTGAGTGACAGAGCAAGACCCTCTTTCTCAAAAAAAAAAAAAAAAATATATATATATATATATATATATAATTATGACATTAAATTATGAAAATCTCATAAAACCATTATTACATTTTCATATAGAGAACATATAAATCAATGATGATCTTATTATATTTGAGCATAATTTAAAATATATTCATTATATTTAGGAAACAGTAAATAGCAATTAACTAGAAATAAAGAAAACTGAGTCCCACGCTAGTTTAGCTGTTTACTCATTTTGCTAATTTGAACCAACAAATTAATGTTTGAGTCTCAGTGATTTTGCATGTGAAATAGACCTCTTAATATTTACTCTGCCTCCTCATGTGGTTATTTTGAAGATCACTTTGTGAGTGTGGAAATTCTCTGAAATATATCAAGTATGATTCTTATGTGTGATATTATTTTTATATTACATATAAGACTGCAGAGAAAACTTAGTGAAATCTCAGATCTTTTCATTACATTGTACTCCCTGCCAAACTACATAAGCAAAGACTGTTTTTCAATATGTGGGAGCTGGAGTTATATGAAGACAAATGTGAACAAATAAAGATATAAGAAACTAACAACTTTGATGTAATGCATTTGAATGCACTGGGGATAAATTCTCATAACTCTTTGTCACAGAAGGAAAGCATGCATTAAGCCCCCATGAAGTAAAGAAACAAAACTTCTCTCAGAACTTTGCCTCGGAACTCCAAGGCATTCCTTCTTCACCCTCATCCAGCATTTAAAAATGACTAATAAGACAAAGTTTATGTCCATTAAAGAAATGAGGCTCTTGGATAGTTTGAATCATTGCTAGTATCAAAGACTAATGCTAGCATGCATCAGGAAAATGGAATTAATTATTCTGTAGCTTACAGAAATATTCAAAGTCATTTTGAAATTTGGTAAAAATTAAAATTATTCTCTGATTTTCAGTGTTTTTCTTTTCAGAGATTTGATAGTCATTTGCAGTCCTCCTAATGAATGATAAACAAGAGGAAGCAGATTGAGTTTCCTCTAAAGTTGCCACATATTTAAAATATACAAGTGGCTAAAAATGTAAACTCCTTTATTTGTCATTGTTCTTATTTTGATAGTGCATCACTCATTTTTTTCCATATATAATTTTGACTAGCCAGGCCAATCATGGTGGCAGAGATTGGGGATATAACGATAAGTAAGAAGTGAGCTTTTGTTCTCAAGGTGATGGTTTTGCTTGGAGGGAGTCATGTAAGTGAACAGTCATTGCCACAAATTTTGAAGGTTTTAGAGAGAAGTGTTTTGCACTGAGAACTGTTATGGGTCAAGGAAAGCTTCATAGAAGAAATAAAGCTTGAAGCAAATCTGTAATGAATAAAATTTTGCAATGGAGGAAGTTGTACGTAGAATATTATGTAGAAGGACAACATCTGTAAAAACACAAAATTATAGAAAAATATAATAAATTTTAGGAATAACAAGAAAAATGTGTAGTGTGTGTATTAATTTCCTGGGGCTGCTGTAACAAAGTACCCAAAGCTAGATGGCTTAGAACAACAGAAATTTATTATCTTACAGTCCCAAAACCTGGAAGCCTGACATCAAGATGGCAGCAGGGTTAGCTCCTTTTGAGGGCTGTGAGGGAGACTCAGTTCCATGCCTCCCACCTAGATTCTGGTTGTTTGCAGCTTTGGCATTCCTTTGCTTGAAGATGCGTCATTGAGATCTCTGCCTTTGTCTTCATGTGCCATTCTCGCTGTGTGCATGTCTGTCTCTGTGTCTAAATTTCCCCTTTATATACAAAGACCAGTCCTCCTGGATTAGGACCCATCTAATTTTAACTTGATTACCTCTGTAAAGATGCTGTTTCCACATAAAGACACATTCTGAGGTACTGGGTGCCAGAGTCTCACATATCATGTTAGTGAAAATCAATTCAACTCATAACAGTATGAGTATGGCTAGAACATAGGATGTATAAAATGGTGGAATGGGGTCAAAAGGAAATGGTTAAGTGCATAGAAATGGGACCAGAAAGATAGACATAGGTTACTTAATGACTTTCTAAATAGAAACACAAACCCTTATTTCAAACATAAAATCTAAGTAGATACGTCTTAAGGACAGAGATCAATACTCTCTATCTATAATCAGGTAATTTTGATCTGTGTCATTACCAATCATAGACTTAAGGAATGTGGCACATACTATTTGATTCTTCAATCCTTAGTTTCTCAATTCTGATGAACATTTTTTAGTTGCTTTTTCTCTAAATTAATATTATAAAAATAAATAAAAATCCTAGAAATAGATACATTAGTAATGTTAATAAAATGTTTCTGAACTATTAAAATAAAGCAGACATGAATTCTAGAGTTCAAAAGTTTTTTTGTTTTTCATTTATTTGAAAGTAATTTTATGTTTACCATTTAGCCACTTGCTTAGCAGCTTAGTCGTGGAGTACTTTACTCTCTCACCTCCTACATTTTCTATTTGTCATTGTCTCCTTACTTTACTTCTTACCTTGTCCAAATTAAGATGCCTAATTTCCATGACTCTGTGAAGGACAGTCTGGAGTACTTTACTCTCTCACCTCCTACATTTTCTGTCATTGCCTCCTCACTTTACTTCTTACCTTGTCCAAATTAAGATGCCTAATTTCCA
The DNA here is from genome assembly GCF_043159975.1 of Macaca nemestrina. Taxonomy (NCBI): domain Eukaryota; kingdom Metazoa; phylum Chordata; class Mammalia; order Primates; family Cercopithecidae; genus Macaca; species Macaca nemestrina. Next base: position 86,195,358 of record NC_092128.1, on the reverse strand, counting down.
TGACTCTGCGAAGCACAGTCTGCATCCTCTGCTGAAATCCTGTGCCTTGAAATCTTCAGGCCATGAGTAAATCCAGTCATCTACCCTCTTCACTCCCACATCCAGATTGCTGAGTGCTACGGGCTTCCTCTTGCACCAGGTCAGCAGTTTGGTGCCCCTCCATGTATGGATTCAGATCCAACTGATTCCTAAACACTGTGTACCAAGTCATGAACAGGAGACTGCTCTATTTTCTCCTCTCTACCTTGGGGAAACTCTTCAGAATTTCATGGTCTCTTCAAGATCTCTTCCCCACTCCTGCCTCTTGAACATATTTAAAACTTCAAAGAGAAATGTGAGTTTTTTTCTTTTTTTCAGTTTTCCTTATCTAGTCTTCCCTGTTCATACATATTCAATTAAAATTCATGAACTCACAAGTGATGAACATGCATTCTTACCTCTAGTTTTATAGAAAATGCTCACCTCTCTTCAGTTGGTCTAATCCTTAGGTTGGTGACATTGCTCTTACCTTATATTTTTTTCTCTTGGACTTTGTCCTATCAGATAGTCTTGGCATTTTCTCTCTTCGTTTCAACTGCCTCCTTCTGAATAAGCCATAAATATAGTAAGATCTCTCACATTAAAAAAATAAATACACGGGTAATATCTCCTCCCTCATCCATTGTTTTATTGCAGGAATACATTCAGCTGTCTCCTTTTTTGTTATCAGAGAAACATAGAAGTCATCCCTGTTTTCATTTTGTTACCTCCTCTGGCTGATTCTTAAACTTACTAACTTGGGTTTGTGAATTTTAGGTCTGCATTCTAGGCCTACTGTTCTGCTGATTCATACTTGCAAATTCCATGTCACTTCTTTTTTTTCAGTTCCTGTCTCACTTGGACACTAACTGGGAGTCTTCTCTCTCTCTTAAAAATTTCTCATCGTATCTGATAATGCTAGCTACTAGATCTTTCCCACCTCTGAGACTGTCCTGTATCAGCCTCATTTACGGCCACTCCTGACTGCTCACAGAGTTGCATCTTCGGCTAGCTTCCCACTGTGGACACACCTATAAGCCAAATAAAATTGATATTTGCATGACACCCATATCAACAAGTTCAAACAAGACACTTGCTGATTCCCTGAGATGTAATTCCAGACAGATGTTTCCAAAATCTTACTCAATAGCTTCCTGGACACACACCTCATAGACCCCAACACGACATTCCTCAAGTTGAACTTTACCACCTATTCTTCCTGTTCACCTTCTTGGTGAACAATATCGCCAATAGACAAGCCAGAAATCTGAGTGTCTTTTGACACTGCTACATGCCTCTCAACTCCTATGTTTGAATAGCTGCCAAATCCTTAAATCTGTTGCATGTACTTTACTGCTCCATCCTCTTGGCTACTGCTGTGATTAAATATGCATCACTTTTCTCTGGGCTATTGAAATAGGTTCCAAACATATTTTTATATTTTCTATTTCTTACATGCTTAAAAAGATGTGAATTGTTTCCTTATGCCTAATCTTCTTGAAATGGTTCCCTTCTCTGGTTTAGCCACTGTCTAAATTATTTTTCTGTGTTGGCTGTGAGGCACAGACATACTGAAGACTCACTGATGAAGGCTATCAATTGTTTCTTTAGAAAAATGCACACTCTCCCATGCACACGGGCTCACACGTTATTATGGCAGCATCAGGAGATTCGTGGATTCCCTGAGGTCTGTCCAGAAACCCCATGGTCCAACCTGATTTCTAGCCACACTACTCTCCAACACCTTCTACGATATCAAACATGTGTAGCTCCCCCTAAATGCCAGGTTGTTTCTTGCTTCATAATACTGTCTCACACAACCCCTGCTTGCCACGTTCACTTAGTAAGAGAATAAAATCCACTCATCTTCTGTCTGTTAGCCTTAGATCGCCTTCAGGCTTGTACTCATTCTTTCCTCAAACATATAGGTCTGGGTTGTTTCTCTCCATTATAGCCCTATTATATATGACTTCTACAAGACAATAAAATAACCTAGGATAGACAGTGTAATTTAAAGCTAAAGAAACTAAGAGTCTGAATGACATAGGTTTGAATGCATGGTAGATATGGATGTATTTGGTAAACGGTATAATGTCCCTAATCCAGCTACCAAGTTACTCTGAGTTTGAGGAAGAAGTTTCTTCGGTCGAGTTAGTACCATATAAAGATTTATAATGGAAGTGGCCTTTAAATTGGTTTTATAAGCTATGTAGGATTTGGAAATGCAAAGTTTGGAGGTAGAGAAGAAAAGTGAGAATTCTCTTACCTGGACAACATTTACTAAGTGCTTTCCATTGTAAAAATTAGAACCTTGATTGTGTCATTAGACCCTTTTTCTAGAACTGTATTAATCATAAGTAATTATCACTCATGTGATTCATGTGAATTATTTCCTCACCTATATTTTTTGTTAGAAATACGATATTTTGGAATTCATAGTGAGCTTATTTTTCCATTGGTCAGTTCCTCATTATATTACCAATATGTAAGATTTAGCACACTGTTTCATAAAATGAGTTAAGAAAATATAATCCTATGGAAAACTCATCAAGAAAGTAGTCTGTGTGCTAATAGACTTGTGATTCACATTAGCATGGTAAAAGCTCTTAAAAGACCTGTGTTAAAGAAACTTTGCTTGTTTAATTTACCCCTTCACGACTTCTCTGATCATATAACCACATTTTCCATAATAGCTGGTATTATTTCAAGGGACTACTTCTCCACACTTTGGGAAATGATAATGAACTATAAATATTCATCTGCTATGCATAGTCTTTCCAAACAGAACTACTTATTAACCATCCAAAATAAGTTGTTTTATAATTTTTCTCACCTCTCAAAGAGGAGATTCCCAAATACCCCTCAACTTAGAGAACTTATATCATAGGCCATATATGTTTTGCAAGTACTTTGCTATTAACCTATTGGGGGATAATTGTTTTAATACATTATGAAACAATCAAATCATAGTAGCACAGATGTTTTGGAACAGAAAGGATGACTATATTTTAAATGGTTTTCCCCTCCACCACTAATTTCAGGAACCTGAAGCCTAGAGAAGCTTAAGAACTTAGTAAATATCACTAAGTGGAACTATGGCCTAAAATTTGACTAAGTCTCTAGTGAACTATGGATTAAAGTGGAACCATGGACTAAAAATTGATCTATTGAATAAGAGCCCAGTATTCTTTTGCTCACTAATCTATGCCATTGCTTAATAACTCATTTATATTTTAAAAATTCTACTTATGATGACAGTTGAAATTTTTTATGACAGATTTGAAAACAAGAACTAGACGAGTTTTAAATGCATCATCATTGCTAAATATCCTTGAAATTACATTTTGCATAATTGAGAACAAAAGTTGTAAAATAATTTTAAAATAAAATTATAATTCTCAGAAGAAATGCTTTTAAAACATCCAGTCTTTCAGAAATATAAACTCTATAAAATCAGAAATGTAAAGTGAAAGTCGGATTCATTTTACTCTTATTTGGTTATTTAGTCTCGCATTTAATAAAATGTTTCCTTCCAACATAAAACCACTCTTGGGGATCAAAGTCATTAACAGAACAAGCAGATCATGTTCATTAGTTAATTCTAATCAGTTCTGTGATTTAATTGTAAGTTGTTTTTCCAAGGCAGAGGCATTTCTGTTTATTAGGTAATATGGACCTTTTAAATTTGTTTTCACCATGGAAACATATCATACCTCCTTCCTAATAACTTTGAAAAAATTAAGAGATATGATGTCATCAATCAACCATATAAAACCAAAATTAAAAGGAAAAGTATATGCTGTCCTCTTTTTATATGAAATTACTTTCTTTTATTATAATTTTACATTATTATTGAAAATGCCAGGTAATAATACTGAATTTGGGAGCTGTCAAAGGAATAAAGTCATCCATTCCTACGTTGTTCAACATAGAGTATTTGTGTGTATATAAAAAACGCTTTAATTCCAGAAAACACATCCAACCTTTTTAAAATTAAAGAAATAACACATAACATATAATATTTTAACTAGACAATATTAAATGCAAAATCAAAGTCTAGCGGCCTTAGCTCCAACATGTCTGTAACTTTATCACCATGTGGAATATTAATGTTGCAAAGTAAGCATGACAATAAAATATACAGTATGTACAATGAGATATATTTGCTGAAGAAATATGCATTTCAGAATATTGAACCATTAACAAAGCATTGAGAATTCATATATGCAAATTAATTTTTTAAAAATTTTATCTTTCAGATTTTCTACTCTCCCCTGGCCCTCTTCATACCCCCTTCAGTATATGCTGTTCATCTTCAGTTCAATCTTCTTTACCAATTTTGGATCCATACAGAGGTAAAACCTTTTTTATCTTTGTAAGTTTTATACCTAAACAGCCTGAAGCAATGTCCTGGAAATCCACTAGTAGATGATTTATTGTGTAAGAAAAATCTTTGTCTGCCTTTTTTAAGGAGAAACATCTGTTCATTTTTATTCCTTTTTACTGAATATATATTGCAAAGTTTATAAGAAGCAATGAGGCCAGTTGGTCTCAATTAAATAAAGCAAGTTTTTGAACTATTAAGTACCAAAACATTTTAATACTATATTCAATACAATATCTTCCTGTATGACAGTTTATTAAACATTATTTACCAAGAGAGGTTGAAATTCATTTCAATTCAGAGATTTAAACACATATATGTATGTATATATAAATATGTCTATATTCTGTTGGAGCTCTTTGAAACATCCTTAAAAATTTTATAGAAATTATGAAAATAATTTTTGATTGGAAAACTTGCTCTAACTACAGAGTTTAAATTTTATTTAAAATTGTTCAGTATATTGTTAGTTCCCCCCCCCCAAAAAAAAAACTGAAGAAATGTAATTTTAGAGTCTTCCGTGGCATTTCAAATTGTCAGACTTGAATGTTTGCAACTAGGTTATTAAGCAGCTGATTGCTTTATGAACATTTGTACCAATCCTACTGCTAAAATACCAAAAATCACAGACCTAGAAATATTCTCACCTATACACAAGCACTCTTTTAAACATTTGGTATTTATTGGAAGCCTTTTGAAGTTACTAGAGGAAGCATGTTGACAGGTGTTGCAACTGGTTGAACAACACTACAAATCACAGCTGCATTGTACGTGAAATCTTGATACAACAAAGTGCATTATTCCATTAACCTGCAGTATTTTATGCTACCGATTTACTTGGAATAAAGAGACTGTTACCGTGACTTTGGACATATGTAGCATTATTTGAAGATCTATCATGAAATAGTATTGTGTTTTATGATACTTAACACACATCAAACACTCAATACTACAACCATCTGAAAGAGATGTTGCGGCCAATTCTAACTCTAGAGGTCAAAGACCAAATTTGTTTAAATCAGTGGAGGGAAGCTTTCTGATGATTTACATGGAGGGGTTAAGGGAGAATTACATTTTATAGCAGCTCTGCTCCAGGTCATGCCATGTGTTGGGTCAGGTATTAGTTTGGATGCAGAACAATAGTGCCTCAGTCACTTTCACATCTTCCTGTGTCCCTCTGAGAGGGCCATGAGCTAGGGTTTGAGTTCCATTTCATGAAGTAAAGCAAGAGTGGAGAAAAGCCACTGGTGAGACTTATTCCTCTTAACTAAGAACCTCCAAGGGGCTTCTTTCCACTTCAAAAGCAATGCTTAGAACCTCTCCCTTGTGTTACACTTTATGCTTTTCAAAATACTTTTCTGTGTGTGGGTTCCTACAGTTGAGCTGCCTGGGAGGCAAGAACACATCTTCTGAAATTCATGGTTTGGATCTTGGAATTTTAAATTCTATTATTAACCGTGAAAACAGTTCTGGAATATTTCTCAACTGTGCAGTTACATTTGTTTATTATATACAA